>NC_067222.1:47194037-47494037 GCF_019924925.1 Ctenopharyngodon idella | reverse complement strand
AGAAGAATATTCAAATCTCATCATGATTTAGCAAAAGAGATACCCAACTGGTAGAGGCTCTGTGTGCCATGGACACTGACAGCCCTTTTCTCTGGACATAAACAAGATCTGAACCCATGGAATTGGAGTTTATTGTAGCTCATGCATTTTTCCTGAATGAACTTTTCAAAAAAAGCCAGAGACAAGAAGTTGATCCCACACACTCTGGAAAGATACTGCGGGGTTTTGTCGGCAATGCCAACAGTACTGCTGCACTGAAACTTACATTAACATTTGGAGCATCGACTGCAATGTGTGAAAATTCCCTGAACCGAGTTTTCAGTGAAAAAGCTAATCTTGTTCAGCTATCATGTGAGAAGGACCTGACACTAAGGAAGGAGAGTGGAATGAGATGCTTCTCAGGAGGTTCAGCACAGCATCTAGGAGGCTAGAACTCTTCTAATGGTAAGCTCAATGTTTTATGTGGTTTCATGATCGGCCTGATGGTAGTGCCATGTTGCACTTATGCTCTTTTTTCATGATGGGAGGCTTTCAGTCATGTGTGGAAAAAAAAAAAAATATATATATATAATTAGGCTTATTATAATGATACGCAGTCAGAATCAGAATGAGCTTTATTCGCCAGGTGTGCACAAACACACAAGGAATTTGTTGTGGTTACAGGAGCTCTTGGTACACACATACATATGACATGAGAACAGAAAGAACATTTAAATAAGTAAACTAAGAAAATAATAATAAATAAGTAAAATAAAATAAAATAAAATAATACTAATGTGGTATATATCTGGAACAGAAGACATACAGATTTGTATTGTATATACAGCAGGATGAGTATAATATATATATATATATATATACACACACACACAACTAATTTTTACTCTCTCTCAAGTACTAAAAGGTAATACTAAAACAGCTGGAGATAGCGTTGAGGAAAAAAACTGTTCTTATGCCTAGATGTTCTAGTGCACAGAGATCTGTAACGTCTTCCTAAGGGCAGAAGTGCAAACAGGTTGTGTCCAGGGTGAGAGGGGTCTGTGATGATGACCTGCCTGTTTCTTTACTCTGGCATTGTACAAGTCCTGAAGGTTGGGCAAGTGCATACCAATTATCCTTTCAGCTGTCCTAACAATCCGTTGCAGTCTTCTTATATCTGATTTGCTGGCTGACCCGAACCAAACAGTTATAGAAGTGCACAGAACTGACTCAATAACAGCGGAGTAAAACTGTGTCAGCAGCACCTGTGGCAGGTTGAACTTCCTCAGCTGGCGAAGGAAGAACAGTCTCTGCTGAGCCTTTTTCGCAGTGGAGTCAATGTGATTGTCCCACTTCAGGTCCTGAGAGATGATAGTGCCCAGGAACCTGAATGACTCCACTGCCTCCACAGTGCTGTTCATGATGCTGAGTGGGGGGAGTGCAGGGGGGTTTCTCCTAAAGTCCACTATCATCTCCACTGTTTTGAGCGTGTTCAGCCCTAGGTTATTGTGACTGCACCAAACAGCCAGCTGTTCAACCTCCAGTCTGTAAGCAGACTCGTCTCCGTCCCGGATGAGGCCGATGACTGTGGTGTCGTCTGCGAACTTCAGGAGCTTGACAGAGGGGTCTTTAGAGGTGCAGTCATTTGTGTAGAGGGAGAAGGGCAGTGGGGAGAGAACACAACCCTGAGGAGCTCCAGTGCTGATGGTGAGGGACCTGGATGTGAGTTTTCCCAGCCTCACTAGCTGCTGCCTGTCTGTCAGGAAGCTGGTGATCCACTGACAGATGGAGGTGGGTACAGAGAGCTGGGTCAGTTTATTCAGGAGGGTATCCGGGATTATGGTGTTGAAAGCCGAACTGAAGTCCACAAACAGGATCCTTGCATAAGTTCCTGGTTTGTCCAGATGATGTAGGATATAATGCATTCCCATATTGACTGCATCATCCACAGACCTGTTTGCTCGATAAGCAAACTGCAGGGGGTCCAGCAGGGGTCCAGTGATGTCCTTCAGGTAGGCCAGCACCAGTCTTTCAAATGACTTCATGACCACAGACGTCAAAGCAACAGGTCTGTAGTCATTTAGTCCTGTGATTTTTGGTTTCTTTGGTACAGCGATGATGGTGGAGCATTTGAAGCAGGAGGGGACTTCACACAGCTCCAGTGATCTGTTGAAGATCAGTGTGAAGATGGATGACAGCTGGACAGCACAGGCTTTGAGACAGGCTGGTGAAACACCATCTGGGCCTTTGGCATTCCTTATCTTCTGTTTCCTGAAGACTCTGCATACATCCCTCTCACTGATCTGAAGTGCAGGTTGAGAAGCAGGAGGGGGGAGGGAGAAGGGTGAGGGTGTTGATGGCTGTGTGGTGAGATGGTCAGAGCGGGTGTGGGGTGTAAGACCAGGCTCTTCAAACCTGCAGTAAAATGTATTCAGCTCGTTTAACCAAATGTTGGTTCTCCACAGTGCTGGGGGATGGGGTCTTGTAGCTGGTGATGGTTTTCAGGCCCTTCCACACTGGTGCTGGGTCAGTAGCTGAAAGCTGGTGTTCTAGCTTCTTAGCATAACTTCTTTTTGCTACACTGATCTCCTTATTCAGTGTGTATTTGGCCTGTTTGTACAAGACTTTGCCCCCGCTCCTGTAGGCATCCTCTTTGGCCTGGCGAAGCTGTCTGAGTTTCGCAGTAAACCAAGGTTTGTCGTTGTTATGTTAAATAAGTCCTGGTGGGAACACACATGTCCTCACAGAAACTGATGTAGGATGTCACAGTGTCAGTGAGCTCATCCAGATCAGTGGCTGCAGCCTCAAAAACACTCGTGAACACTCGTGCATCAGTGCAGTCGAAACAGGCTTGTAGAGCCCGCTCTGTTTCGCTGGTCCATTTCTTTACAGTTCTTACCACAGGCTTAGCAGATTTCAGTTTCTGCTTGTAGGCTGGTAGAAGATGAACCAAACAGTGATCAGAGAGTCCCAAAGCTGCTCTGGGGACAGAGTGGTATGCATCCTTTAAAGCAGTGTAGCAATGGTCCAGTATGTTACGGTCCCTGGTGGGGCATGTGATGTGCTGTCTGTATTTAGGCAGTTCACGGGTGAGATTAGCTTTATTGAAATCACAGAGAATGATAATGAAAGTGTTTGCGTAATACTGCTCTGTGTGTGTGATCTGATCAGCCAGCTGTTCTAGCGCCACGCTCACGCATGCATCAGGAGGAATGTAAACACTCACCAGAATAAACGAAGAAAACTCCCGCGGTGAATAAAAAGGCTTAGTTAATGAAGAGAGCCTCCAAATTAGGGCAGCACATCTCCTTTAACACTGTCACGTCTGTACACCAGCCTTTGTTTTCCCCGACGACTCGGTGACGCGATCCGCTCTGAACAGCTGGAAGCCCGGCAGATGAAGCGCGCTGTTCGGGATGGCTCCTTTCAGCCAGGTTTCCGTGAAAAGTGCAGCAGAGTTTGAAAAGTCCTTGTTCACGCAGGTGAGGAGAAGCAGTTTGTCTGTTTTATTTGCTAGGGAGCGGAGATTTGCCAGATGAATACTCGGCAGCAGAGTCCTAAACCCGCGCTGTCGGCGCGCTTCCCTCGTTTGCGTTGTTTGGAGCGCTTGTATATGATTGCAGCTCCTCCAACTAGAATGTCCAGTAAAAAGTTTGAATGTTCAAAAGTCGGCAAAAAGTTATTTGGTGTGTTGTTTCTGATATCTAGGAGTTCGTCCCTAGTAAAGCTGATTGGAAAAAAAAGTTACTCAAAACAGGACAAACAAACAAAAATAACAAAAATACCAAGACGCTACAAACCGAGGCAGCCATCTGCGGCGCCAGTCTCTCACTCATATAGGCCACCCCATAAATCTACAGGAAAAAATAACACTATAGTTGTAAACATAATTTACACTACTTGAATAATAAAACAAATGTTGGGAAAGTAATATCATTGTTCCTTTTATGTACATTTCTAACTTTTAAACTGACTCTGGTCTCAGCAGCCAAGCCCAGCCCTCCAATCTTCTATTTCATTAATAGAGTTTGATTTGCTGCTACATATCTCCGCTTTTGGGTCTTCTTTTCCTGACAAAGTTATAGGCCATGATGAGGTTGCAATGATAAATTGATTGACACATCAGCACTTCATGAACAGACAGCGACATGAATAGCTCTAAGTGCGTACTCGCAAGCAGATTCCCAGTTAGGGAATCTTCCATCAGTTCCAAACTTCCAGCACAAAACTGGGGTGGGAGCTTCATGGAATGGGTTTATATGGCTGAGCAGGAGCATGCAAGTCTCACATCACCAAGTACAATGCCAAGCGCTGGATGGAGCGGTGTAAAGCACGCCACCTCTAGACACTAGAACAGTGGAAACGTTTTCTGTGGAGTGACGAATCACGTTTCCCTGTTTGGCAGTCTGATGGGCGAGTCTGGATTTTGGCAGATGCATTGTGCCAAATGTAAAGTTTTGTGGAGGAGGGTTAATGGTGTGGGGCTGTTTTTCAGGGGTTGGACTAAACCTCTTACATGAAGGAGAATAATAATGCTTCAACATACTAAGACATTTTGGAAAATGCTATGCTTCCAACTTTATGGGAACAAAGGGAAGGCCCTGTCTATTCAAGCATGACAGTGCTCCAGTGCACAAAGCAAGGTCCATGGATGGATGAGTTTGGTGTGGAAGAACTTGACTGTCCCACACAGAGCCCTGACCTCAACCCCCATCCAACACCTTTGGGATAAACTGGAAAAGAGACTGCAAGCCAGGCCTTCTTGTCCAACATCAGTGCCTGACCTTACAAATGCTCTACTGGATGAATGGACAAAAATTCAGAAACACTTCAAAATCTTGTGGAAAGCATTCACCAAAAAAGAGAAAGCTGTTATAGCTACAAAGGGGGAACTTCATATGAATGTCTATATACAGTATTTAGAATGCAGTGCCATTACAGTCCCTTTCGGTGTAATGGAAAGAAAAAGTCCTATTTTTTGCTCAAAAATTAATATAAGAAGACAGATGCCCAAGATCAAAAGTATCATGGCAGTCAGTGGAACCAATTAAGATAATTTGAGTTCTGATTTAGCCAAACTTGTAATTCCTGTAGCCTGTAGTGGTCCAGAAGATTCTTTATTATTACATTGTAAAGGAAGGTATAACTGGGTATTATCAGCATAGAGATGAAAAGACACTCCATGCCTCCTAAAAATTAAATTGGTGCAAGAATTGAGCCCTGAGGTACACCACACAAAAGAGAAGTAGAAGTAGAGATATATTGACCATAGAAACAGAAAAAAACAAACAAAACCATTTTAAAACGATACCTCGTAGACCAACACAACTCTCCAGCCAAAAAATAAGAATATTATGGTCAACCATATCAAAAGCAGAGCTTAGATCTAAAAGAACCAAAGCAACAACACTCCCTTTATCAGCTAATAAAATATAAGGTGTGACTTAATTGTCCAAACATTTTTTGTGGCCACTGTATGTGTAAGTAGTTTTAGGTTCATTCATCTTAAATTGAGATCCTGTGCATGTATACCATAAATAGCTTAGCATAAAGGGTGTCATGGGTTAATATTAAATAAAGCCAACAGCTTACCTTAGTATAAGATATATTCAGTGGCAGCCTTTAAAATTATGGCCTAAGAGATGGACCCTGCACAGCAAAAGAAACTGTTTTAGTTTTCACATACTTCATGTTACATACACACACAAAAACACGCATCTCCGAATTAAATGTCTTTGGTAGGATTCAATCTTTGTGTATTTTATGATACTGGTAGAGCATTTATATAAGAAATTGAATAAAGTATTCATGTGTTCATGCTATGGTTCTGTGAGACAGCTCAAAACACTGATGAATAACACAAAAAGTCTCATTCGAACTGATCTGAACATTTTTTTTTTTTTTTTTTTTTTTTTAAAAAAGCAGTCCTTCACAATTTAATATTACACTGTAAAAAAAAAAAAAAAGTCCCTATTTTAAAGGTTGACTGCATGCATTTTAATTACTCACCCTCATGTTGTTCCAAACCCGTAAGACCTTCGTTCATCTTCGGATCACAAATTAAGATATTTTTGATGAAATCCGAGAGCTGTCTGACTCCTCCATAGACAGCAATTTAACCACCACTTTCAAGATCCAGAAAGGTACTAAAGACATTGTTAAAACAGTCGACATGACTGCAGTGGTGCAACCTTAATGTTATGAAGCGACGAGAATACTTTTTGTGCGCAAAAACAAAAAAATAACGACTTTATTCAAAGTCGTTCTGACCTAGAACCTGGAAGCGCTGGACATAGACAGCGTAGGAGAATGACACAGAATAGTTACTGTTGAATAAAGTCGTTATTTTTGTTTTGTTTTTGCGCACAAAAAGTATTCTCGTCGCTTCATAAAATTAAGGTTGAACCACTGCTCACGTCGACTGTTTTAACTATGTCATTAGTACCTGGTACTCCTATGGAGGAGTCAGACAGCTCTTAGATTTCATCAAAAATATCTTAATTTGTGTTACGAAGATGAACGAAGGTCTTACGGGTGTGGAATGTCATAAGGGTGATGACAGAATTTTCATTTTTGGGGGAACGAACCCTTTAAGTCCACCTAAATCCAAATTATCCATGTTTTCTTGCAGATATCTGAAGATTTTTAATAAAGAGAGTATTAAATCAAATATTAATCTCTCATCTAAACACCATGTTGTTCAAAGTGTTCAAGTGGCAAAAAATTCAAAGTGGGCTTGTAAGGTACATGTGTAAAGCCCAACTGTGTGTCAAATAAGCCTACTATGATTGTTTTAATGTAAAAGCTTTAGATTTCTTAATCAACTTTGATTCATTTTGATCAACTATGAACTGCTAATCAAACAGGCCAAATATGGCTTAGTTTAAATATAACATTTTTTAGCATCCACTGAACAATAACAGTCTAAACATTTTATCTTGATGTTTATTTAATCTTATCATGGTCCCTTTAACATGTCTAGCCTTAAGAAAATCTATAGTTTCTGTTACTCTCTCTGGCTCATCATCTGTTTGTGAAACCTCCCTTATTTTTATGCCCTATAGCAGTGGTTCCCAACCTTTTTTACCCCCACAACCTCATCAATAAGGCTCAAGTACCCCTTCATCGACATTAAACCAAAAACAATCAAATAAAATAAAATAAAATAAAAACTGGACAAAATACACCCATTTTACATTTTAATATTTTAAATCCAATATTTGATGGAAACAAACACTTTTATTTAAAAAATTGTATTTAGACACTATAAAAACAGTTTAAAAAAAATTACAATTTTAATCAATCTTACTAAAGCACGCAATAACAGTGCATCTATACTTTGTTCATTATAATGGGTTAGGTTTGTGAGCATGTAGGATTTAAACTGGCACTATACAGAAACTCATACAGCGTTTTGAGGGATATTAGGTGGATTTTCACAACCGGTAACTTAAACACCTCTGATTGACCATTACTTTCAACAGACATGCCTGTGATCAGCTACAATACTGCAAAAACAGGTTGTAAATGGACACATTTGCAGCGACTAATGCAACAGTTTGGGGTTATTTCTCTATGGGGTTATAGCTCTATATTTCTTCGCGCCCTGACGAAATTTGCCAATTCACAAAATTATTGGAATGTATAACTGATATAAAAAAATTGGATGACTAGTAATTTAATTATTGGACCAAAAACCTTCACACAAAATAACCTAGAATACTGTCTAACACTGATTCATTTCCTATTTGGCACTTAAACAATCTTCCTAGCATTGTTCGGGAAGCAGACACACTGCCAGTTTAAATCTAGACTAAAAACGCATCTCTTTAACCTGGCATACACATAACACGTTATCAATTTATATTTCCACATCCGTTAAAGGATTGTTAGGCTGCATAAATTAGGTCAGCCGGAACCGGGAACACTTCCTATAACACCCGATGTACTCATTACATCATAAGAAGTATGGCGTCTACGCTAATATTAATCTCTCTGTTTATCCCGAGGTTTACCGTAGTCAGCCGGATCCGGGCCGAATCTAGATCAGATGGAGGACCTACGCCTAGACACAACTGCATTGATCTGCCTGCATTGACACCATTGTATGCAAATTGAACTGAGCTGGATGATGACAACGCCAACCAAGTTCTTACTGGTGTTGAACGACATGAGGGTGAGTAATTGATGACAGAAATTTCATTTTTGGGTGAACTAACACTTTAACGAAAAACTGAAAACTTTTTACGCATTTTGGCCATTCGTTTACGCGACAACGGCATTTTGGGGGCCTGAAAAATGCAAACTTTTGAAAACAGGATTCAAATGGCAAGTTTTTGAAAACGATACCATTATTGTCTATGTGTAAACTACAAAAACATGATTTGTGAAAACGGGGATGTCATGCACATGTGTATTACGTATTCAGTCTATAGGCGCATAGTTTTATCTTTACAAAGTGACATTAACTACTGGACTGGCATGCATAAGCGTTTTCAATCATTTTCGCAGATCCATGTGAAAGGGGATCCTTTTGACAATGTTGTCATCTGTACATGAAAGACGCAAAGGAAAAACTTTGTTTGACAGTAGTTTTCAGTCCGGGTCCTGGGGACCCACCGCTCTGCACATTTTGTCTCTCTTATCTCTCATCTAATGAGCTGATGATCTGAATCAGACATGTTAAATAAGGGAGATATACAAAATGTGCAAAGCAGTGGGTCCCCAGGACCAGGACTGAAAACCAGTGGCGTAGGGTCGCAAACAAGCAGAGCCTATGATAATCAGGTGCGGGTTAATCTACTAATAATACAGGTGCAGCAAATTATTAATAATGTGGCTTGGCAAACGATATGTTTGGATAACATCTTCCTCTGGAATTACAAATAAATGAGCACAAGTGGAGTAAAATTCTCTCTCTTCTCACATACTCTCTGCTGTTCCTACAGCAACTATCGCAGCATGTCAAGCACAAAATGGGACATGCTTTTTTTGGCTGTTAAATTGACTACCGCAAAACTTAGTAAATCATGTTGCATGATTTATTTAAATACTCTCCTTTCATTCATTTTGCATCTGAAAGGGACAAACCCAAAAGAGGGATCTGAAGGTACACAAGGTACTCCCTAAAAAGATTTAAAGCTGAGATTCAAACCCATCCCCATTAAAAAGTTAAAGTTCCTAAAATGAACTTCGGGTGATCTTGATGATTACATTTCGACTTCTAAGTAAGAGAAAAGAACGTGCAATATGTTTTTGCATGTAAATGAACCTAAAATGTGCTGTAGAGTCTAGAGATCAGTACAGATATGGCCACAGATTGGGCAGGAGTTTTTGACAACAGAACAAGCATGACAAGAGAATACAGCGAGTTATAAAAATAATGAATCTGTGCATATCTTTCATTTTATTACTGAAGCTTGAATTTATCATACTTTGTGTAGAATATTTTTTTTCTGTAGTCAGTTCAGTTGATTAATTTTTGAAATAGGTTGTAAATTGGTTAGTTGAAAATGGGCTTTGCAATGAAATCACTGTATGTTTTGTATTTATTCATGAATAAAATCTCACTCCAGCCAGGGAAGCAAAGTTTGCAACCCTGATTTATGATGATATGGGTTGATCCAATGACGTTGGATCCTTAAAACCTCAAACAATTAATTTTTAAATTGTGTCTTAATAATGCAAATTACCCAAATACTTCAGCCTAATATTGCACTTTTTAGAAACTGTCCCTTATAATACCTACCATATATGCTGGTTGGCTATTTTGGCAATATTAGCCTACCAGCCATTTCTAACGAAGATTTCTTACTAATTTATTAGAAATCAAAAAATACATTTATTTTTGTATGCTCTACATTGTGTGGCAAAAAGGTATAGTACACAGACCTACATGTTATGGTATATAGAAATCATTATAGGCTATACCATATAAGCTTGTTTGTCCACAGTTGTACAGCGTAACATTTGAATGTCATATGATTAAATATACATTAAATGCCAATACTCTGTCTTTATTTGTAACAGCAAGAATATGAAGGAAATAATGTTACCACATAATACAGTCAAATGGGAAACACTTTACAATATGGTTACACAATATATTTTTAAAATGAAAAAGTTCTATATGTTCATATATTAGCTCATGCAATATGAACCAACAACAAAGTATTGTGTATGTATCCATTAACATTAAACATATGTTTTGGACACTTTTTTGAGGTAATAAATCCAATGATCTGCTTGGCCAGAACCGAATTGCAACAAGTGCCAGAGTACATTAAACATAATATAAATATTCAAATATTAATAATTCAGTTATTAACAGTTTTATGTTTGTCAATGACCAGAAATCAATGCATTTTTACCACACTCTCATCTTATTCACAGTTTATACCAAAACAATGACATTGTAATCTAAATAGAAAAAATATATTTTTACGTTGAGCTTTTTTTCTCTCTCATAGAAACCTTTTACAATAAAATGTTATCGGTACACTGGTCTCATCTCAGATATTTTTATTGCTCTGCTTTCACCATGAACTTTGGAGGAAAAAAAAAAAAAAAAAAAAAAAAAAAGTATCTGATAACTAAAAGAGTTCAAGAAATTTAATTACTGAATATGATTGTATGACTGTAATACATGTATTACAGAGGCAGTAATAATAAATTAAAATAAATGAGGGGCATGAGATTAAAGAAACAAATGCACATTAAATTAATCCTGCAAACAAAATTCAAATTTTCACACTTGGGCTACGTCTGAAATCACATGCTCTCTTGAGCAGGTACTTATATTGAATAAGTAATTACTTTGCATCCTCTAAAAAAGTACGTTCTGTATAGTATGAATGAAATTCGGATGTACTACATCCGCCATGTTGTTACTGTCACATGACCTACCAGCATCAGTTGCGTCTCTTCACTGCCATTCACAAATCCCCTCCCGTGGCCTCATGGGATAATAAAATGTCCATCGTATGCACGCTTCAGAATTTCACCGGTAGTAGTAGGTCATCTGGGTACTTTTTGCCTACTCTGAATTATATATAAAAATATGTCTGAGTACTGAATATGAATTCAGACATACTTCTTTTGTCACAGACAGTTTTCGCCTATTATATAGTAGGGAAGTATATGATTTCAGATGCAGCCAAGGTCCTTTTCAGGGGTCAGAGACTCAGAGCACAGTTTGCTGGATTTTTGGCCCATATGTGAAAACTCCAAACTATCTCAGACCCTTTTAAAGCAAACCAATCCGATACCTTACTCAGACCACCTCCTAAGATGGTTCGCTTTCAGCTAATGGTATGGTTTATTAAAAACGTGCGTTGTAAACACAAACTGCTCCAGGCTCACTTGACTTTTCCATTTGCAAATTCCAATTTAGTTTGCTCATCAGATGCCTCTGTACAAATCAGCTATTGAATCAACAAAGGGGGTCACCTGAGATTCAATCACAGTGCTTCTTACTTTAAAGAAACTATTGAAAACTGCCTGTTATTTTTTTTGCAAAGTTGAACTGCGAAAGTGCGTTTTTTTTTTTTTCCATGCCACTGCACTGTTTCGGAAAAAAAGGGAAAAACTGATGTCATGTGTAATTGTGCAGTGATTGCCATGGTAACAGCAAGAGCCAGAAAGAGGTGTGGGGGGTGTTTGCCCATCCGCTGCAAATCAACAACAGTGCTCTAACCCGGTCCCAACCTTAACACGCACACACTTGCAATGCGCTGCAGAACAAATACTTCTTGTATTTTTCTGTGATGCTTCACTGAGAGGCATAGGTTGTGGAACTTGTGTGATTTGTCATATTTTATTGTACTACAACACAATCTTTGTCCATGTTTGATATTCAATATACAAGAGGAATCAGTCCAACGAAATATCTCTGTCTGTGGGATTGGGGGTGCAATGTTGCAGAAATAGAAACATAGTGACAAACAAAATGTTTTGTCGCTTGTCGTGAGTAGTTATAACAAAAATTCAAGTTAGTAAAAAGTGTTTATAAATAAATAAAAAGCATCCCTTCCATGGTAATGAGTTTAACTGGCCACAACCATAAGTGACATCACATTTTGCCGATTGCTTGGTTACTATTTTTACAGTGTTGCAACTGAAGGATAATGGAAGCCATGAGTATACAAGATGTGTGTTGCTTGGTTTGAGAGAGCGCAAACAGAGAAAACTGGCTAAGTTTTGTGATTGATTGTATTGAGACACGCCCTATGTTCGCATTCAATGTTAGGACACGTATAACAGCATCTGAACACGAAATAACAACTGTCTCTCATAATTATTCTCATGTAAGAATTCTTCTGGTTTGGAGAATGTGGATGTGTGCAGTGAAAGACATGCTTTGCCCTGGAGATCCTCTGCTGCATGTTTGTCAAGGCACCCCATCCAATCTGCTCCCACTCTTTTGTGCTGCTCGCGACTCCTCTTACATAACAAGGATCCAGCTCTCACCAGTTCTGCTGCATGGCTGACACAGAGAATTCGTCATGCGAGCCTGTGCTTTTCTATCTACAACCAAGACTGGCCTGACATTAAAAATAGGCTGCTCAAATCACAAACGAATTATATAAAGAATTGTATGGGCAATCTGGTGAGGTGTTAAAGTCCCCATGAAATCAAAATTGAAGATCTTTGGCTTTTAGTATGAATATGTTAGCCTTGCTGTTATCTATAAGCTAGTGTGCTCCAAAACAATAATAAAAAAAAAAAAATTCACATTTAGAAGATATAAGTGTTCAAAACTTACAGTCTCTCACTCCCGGCAATATGGATCAATGATTTTGATGACATCACTCTGCACTTTAGCTTCTCATCAGATTTTCTATCCAATCAAATGCTCTCTAGAATCTAAAGCATCCCGCCCCCTATATTATAAAGACGCTGAAGCTGCAGCTGAAATCAGTCACTTGTTCACACTATTACTATTTTCTACATGGTGAATGGCACATAGTGGCAACGATTCAGACAATGTAAATATGCTTTCCATTGAGGCAAATGAAGTCTGGTGTCACGTTAGAGTCAGCGAACCGCCGCAGTACACAGTCTGCATGCTCATAATGGGCTATTGTAGCACCAACCCCTATTCTGAATTTCAGCTTGCATGTATCAAATTTTGCATGAGCAGGAATTATTTTGCCCAGTCAAAGCTTTGTTTTATCCAGACCAGGGGCAGATTTAGGTATAGGAATCATGGGCAGCCAGGTTTTCTATCGCTCATTTGCACGTCACATCAGTCATACCATGTGTGGGACGATTAACCTAAGTGGGTTCCCTTATTCTAGTTTGTGAGTTCACACCTCCAGCGACAAAGCAACATGATCCCATTGATTGATTTTCTGGCAAAAGTGACTGCTGGCGACCGGCTGTAGGAGTCATCAGCAACGTGACAAAGTTGATAAAAGCAACTTTGAGTGACTACTAATGGGGATGAAGTCAGTGCAAGTGCAGTGCACATAATACTCTACTGCAGGGGTCTCAACTTGGTCCTGGAGGGCCACTGACCTGCAGAGTTTAACTCCAACCCCAATTAAACACACCATAACCAGTCTAATTAGGCATTCTAGAAACTTCCAGGCAGGTGTGTTGAGGCAAGTTGGAGCTAAACTCTGCAGGACAGTGGCCCTCCAGGACCACGTTTGGAGACCCCTGCTCTACTGTATCGGCAAGACAGAGAAGTTAATCCTATCAGTCAGCATATGTAGTTGTTTAAACAAAGCTTTTTATATTAAATCAAGGCTACTCACCACAAAAAAAACTGTAAATGTTTCGTTGTACCATGGGAAACAGCTGAGCACTATTAACATTGTAATTAAAGTTTTCTCACAGACGTCATCCAACAGCAGCCCCTGCACCAGCCAGTGGGACTGGCCGCATATAGATAGCTGCAATGTCAAAGAGCACGTGTTGTTTCCACCGATCTAAATATATGACTGGATTGCTCATTGGGTTTTAAACTGCCAGCAGGTGGTGAAGCCACTGGAAGGGTTCGAATGGCCCTACTGCTGTTCCCAACCGACAGAGAGCATTATTGACTGACAGCAAAAAATCTTGACCTAAAAGTCACCTGTAGTGCATTAGTTGCACAGAATTCATTTTTTAGTACATGTGTATGTAAATTAATTGTTAGTTCAGGCGTTGTCTTTTCAAGCAATATATAGAAATAATTAAGATGGCTGTGTCTGCTGCACACTGACGACACACGTAATTGATGTATGAATGTTCATAACGCAAGAAGTATTAAACGTGAACATACAACTGGGATTATTAGCAGAAACTGATTCAAATATACAATATTACAATACAAGCCTTTGTTGCTATATTGCACTATATTGTATAAAAAAAAAATGCATGCATCATCTTGCTCAGTGTTATATGTATATTTTGCTGAATTAAAATTTTAATTTAACCAACATTAAGTCATTTTATCTTAACTGCTTCAAAATACATGCTGTTAATGAAATGATAGTTGAATCATTTACAGTTACTGTACAATACCGTACAACAAAACATAATCACAGTGAATAAGGTGAACTACCTTACAAGGCAGAAATCTGTATTCAGATTCCAGAATGAGCATTATGAAATCTGTAATACATATGTTGAGGTGTCTCGTCCGCTCGCTAATCTGATGTTCGCTATACTGTAATGAATATGAACGCAACTTTTTAATAAGCAGAGGTAATTCCTGACTTTAAACAAACAACCATTTACATGCTTAGGATATTTGTATTGTACAAATGTACAGGGAGGCTTCAGATATAAAAACACTGACTCGTAATGTAATGTTTTCTCAAAATCTGACGATTTCCTATTGATTCAATATAATGTATGGGAATACCCATATGGCGGTGCGGTGTCTTTACAAATCTTTTGTTTCGAATTAGTGTTTTGAAGTGTGTATCAAACTGCCAAAGTCATGTGAACTATTGAAATTTCAAAACACTTATGACATAACAAAGCCTTGTTTACTGAAAACACGTGATTTTGGCACTCTGAACCACTGATTCGAAACAAAAGATTCGTAAAGCTTCGAAGCTTCATGAAGCAGTGTTTTGAAATCACCCATCACTAGATATTGTTGAATAAAGTTGTTTTTCGGGGGGTCATTTTTGGCGCACAAAAAGTAATCTCATCGCTTTATAATATTAAGGTAGAACCACTGTAGTCACATGAACTGTTTTAAATATGTTTTTAGTACCTTTCTGGGCATTGAAAAAGGAAATGATCTGAGCCATCGGATTTCATCAAAAATATCTTTTTTGTGTTCCGAAGATGAACAAAGGTCTTACGAGTGTGTAACGATATGAGGGTGAGTAATTAATGACAGAATTTTTGGGTCAACTAACCCTTTAACGGGGCTTTAGACAGGCTACTGCCCTGGGAAGGTCTTCCACAAGAGTAGAAGATGGGGAGTTGGGTGGGGGTGGGCAGAGGTCCCCTCTGGAAGCCCGAGGCAGGGGAGCAAGGAAATCTATCAAACATGCACTTCTAACTTTGTACACTGATAATTAATGCTGGACAGCATGACCAAAAACCTGTAACAGTATTTTTTAAGACTTTTATGGTTTCACAGTAGTTTTGTCTCTTTGCATGATTTTATGCTTTTATATACATTTATAGTGGCTTATAATGTCATATATAAGGTTTGCTTGGCTCACAAAAATTACAATAAATGAAGCAATCAGAACAGAGATGCAGAATGTAAGCCATTTTTAAATGTGCAAACTGCAATGCAGTAAAAACATAAAAAAAAGTTATGCCAACAACTTTAACATTGCTTCCTTTTCAAAACAAAACTTTTTCTTAGGAATGATGTGAATTTGTTTACCAAAGTATATAATGAGATATAATCGCAACAGGGTAACAGGTGCATTATACATGTCGGTTTATGAGATTAAGACTATGCCTTTACTCAAAACTCACTTTAAAACACTTTCGAGTATTTGTAACATACCATTGCAAATTAATGTGGATTTTGGGGAAATTAGGTAGAAATATATTCTCTGTAGATTTTTAAAAAGCTAAATGTTACACCTTCTTAGCATTACTCATGTAAACATTATTTTATGAAAAAAACCCAAATTGCATAAAAATCACAGAAATAATGTAAAAAAAAAAAAAAAAAAAAAAAAACAGCAAATATTTTAGCTATGGTATGGCGATATTTGAAAAACATGCAAAATTCAAAAGCGGTATACTGCCCAGCACTATATAATATATTATATAATAATAATATATTAGTAAAATCAGTCACACTATGAAATGCTACCAAATAAACCACAATTCATTCATAATAGTTTCAAAGACATATTGTTCCTGTTTGTGCAAAATCATTAAGAATAATATAAAACCAGTCTGCACCATATTCGAGTCTTATTTTTGTATACATTTTTCTAAATGTTAAGATTATTTATATGCGTTGTTCCAAATGTCTGAATATAAACAAGAGTTAGTGCAGAAAGCTTTTTTGTTGTTGTTGTTGTCGTGAGTCGGGGCACTGAAGGGGGGGAAGCTAGAACCACAGCAGCATGTATAATGTGATGAACTTCAGGTTTTAGAAAAGGGCCTCAGTCCATTGCCTGGTGAGGTCAGTTTTTAAGCTCAACCCCAGAGGATGATAAATCTTCAGATGCAGGACTTCAGATGCACACTACAAACATGGATGCTCAAATGAAATGTAGGAAGAGAAGGGGGGGGGAACACAAAAATCAAACAAGCTCTTTCAGTGGTTGGGTATGAACGCATTCCAGCTCCTGTTATTAGCTATATAACATTAACATGTGACTGGTTTAAATGCATGGTCATATGCCAGTTAATTTGGCTAAAAATATTTAAAATGTTCAATCCTCTTCTCTTTCTTAATTTGAATTTCGGATCCGATTTTCCTCCGTTTAAAGAATGTCACAATCACGCATCGTCGCATTAAGCAATATGATAGTACTGTATAATTACATACACCATTTATTAATGCATAAGGAGTAAAAATCATTTTTATATCTATGGCATGTCTGTCAGGGGAAATGATCTCCAGTGTGTTGATTATTTGTTCATATTTATATACCCTTATTCCACAGAGGCATCTAATGAATAGTTATGTAATTTTAGCTTGAACAAATCACATCAAAATGACCAATGAAACGTTGTTTGTACGATTTGATATAATATATATATATATATATATACATACATACATACACACATACACACACACACACACACATACACACACACACACACACACACACAGAGTAGCAAAGATATTCGAATCAAAATAAGCAACGACATTTGATGACACCTGCCAGAAAACAACAGATCCCTCTTGTAGATTTTTTGTAGATGCACGTACCTTTATCGATTAAAGCATCCGATATGATAGCTGGTTGAATGCTCGCGTGAAAAATGTCACATCTCGGCTCCTGCAGCTGATTAACACGGCGAAGGACTGCACAATTATTCCTCTTCGTGCTATTTAAAAATGGTTAAGCTATATCCCCCTAAATCTTTAGTTTAGTTGGGCGTTTGCGGTGTGATTAATAAACGAGGTCAAATACCAACAAATAAAAGGAGCTGAAAATAAAACGCGTATTCCCCTTGGCGTTTCTGCTTCAAGCGCTGCTGCTGCTCCGCGCGTTGTTCATCAGTTGTCACAGAGAAATGAAAATGTCAGGCGTCCTCATTCTTCACCACACCATCGTCGCCTCTAAAACACACACCGTACACATTTGGCATTCATCGTCTTTCATCGGTTTGCCGCAGACGCTGTCTTTAATGTTTTAATGTGCTGCTGTGTTTTCTGCGTTTCTTTCAATGCATCTGCTGCTTTTCCTCTGTCTTCACACGCGCGTTCTCAGCTGTTTGATTCAATCAATCAGCGCAGCACAAGCCCCGCCCCTCACTGTCATTCACCAACAAGCCACCATCCCTCACAAACATGCCCCGCTTTTCAATTCCATGTACGGAATCCTCCACCCCCACTGTCTGTGTTTACAAAGCGTTTTTTAATTTTATTGATTTTATGTTTTCTTTAAACAAGCAGTTAGTGAATGCAGAGGGGGAAAGAGGAGGCAAGAGAATAATTACAAATAATTAGAAATAATTACAGAAATACTTACAATTTATTCTAATTAATACACAGTAGAAGCGGCTCCTCCTGACCATATATTTAGGTAGGGCATATTCTGTGTCGTAGCAATAGCTTTAATGATTAAAATGGAAGTGAAATAATGACTATGTCTTTGAAAAAAAAAAAAAAAAAAGCATGTTGAATTGCACCAATTGAAAAAAACGCATTTTATTAACAGTATATTAAACTCTATTTGGTAAATGTGGTGTCTATGATGTCTGATTTGTTAATATGTGTATCTTCCGTTATCGTCTGTTTGTTGTTTTTGTTTTGGGACTATGTAAAGCACTTTGGTTCAACCTCGGTTGTTTTTAGCAGTGCTATATAAATAAACAAACCAAACCAAACAGTGCTTGCTGAAATTCAGCATGGTTGTATATTTAAGCTGTGAATATTTCAAATAAAAACATTTCATACACAATTTCATTATAAAAAAATTCAGTAATCCATATTGAGCTTTCTCTACCGCAAAGGAGATACAATGTTACGTCCCCCAACGCTGATGTGCAGAATAAACATTTGAGAAATGGCGCTGTGCTGCAGTACTGGGGGTGCCCTCATACGTCATACACGCCAGGATCCCCCCGTCGCTGGACATTCTAAAATGCTTAACTTTAAATGCTGGCTTACTAGACTAACAGTCTAGTCTAGTATAGACAGTAAACTATACTGTCAGTACACCATAGTTATACAAATGAAGTAGATCAATGCATTTATTCCCATCCATAGGAACTGATAGAAAAAGATTAGGCTTAAAATAGTATATCATGTGGCTCCCTATAGTGGACAACATTAACCCTTTCATGCATGAATTATTACAACCTCAGTCAGAATTTTTTCCCTATGTGCTTTGCTGTTAGGGCAAACAGCAAAGCACATTGCTGTTAGGGCACGAAAAACAAGATCTCAACTTTTTTTACACATATTTTTACACACGTGTCTAATTGAGTAGACTATGCGTTTTTTGGTTTTAACCGAAGAGATAATGTATTAAACATAATACAGTAATAACACAGCAATACTGTGTGCATTTAACAAACCAATGAATAAAATGATCTAAAATCATGTGAAAACTATAAAATATATACATATAAAAAATATAATACAGCTTCAAATGCAATTGAGTTTGTTCCTGTTCGACCAAAGTTATTCCACCGTATCATTGTTTAGCTAACAAAAATAAAGCCAAAATGGAGAAGCCTTGTGTGCAAAACTCAGTACACCCCATGATTCAATTGCTTGTAGAGCCACCTTTAGCAGCAATAACTTGAAGGAATCATTTTCTGTTTGACTTTATCAGTCTCTCACATCGTTGAGGAAGAATTTTGGCCCACTATTCTTTACATTGTTGCTTCAGTTCATTGAGGTTTGTGGGCATTTGTTAATGCACAGCTCTCTAAAGGTCCCACCACCACATTTCAGTTGGGTTGAGGTCTGGATTTTGACTGGGCCATTGCAACACCTTAATTCTTTTCTTTTCAGCCATTCTGCTGTAGATTTGCTGGTATCACAAGATCATTGTCCTGTTGCATGACCCAATTTCAGCCAAGCTTTAGCGGTTAGACAGATGGCTTCACATTTGACTCTATACTTTGGTATACAGAAGTGTTCATGGTCGACTCAAGGACTGCAAGGTGCCCAGGTCCTGTGGCTGCAAAACAAGCCTAAATCATCACCCCAGTTGGTATGATCCCTGCAAACAAGCCTGCACTGGCCCTTTACGGGCCCTTAGGGCTAGCGTAAGGGCCCCCAGCAGGCTGCCCGCGCAGGGCCCCTGAGAATTTGCTCATTGGCAAAACGTTGGCTCCTGCACGGGCAGCCCTCACTTAGCCCCCAAGAAGCTATTATTTTCTATAAAACATCAACATCTAAAAGTTTTGTATGAAAGAAATAGTCAAACTGGATTGTAATAAGTGAAGATGCTGAGATCTAGACAGATCTGTTAGTGTTTAATGTTCTGTTGCTGCCAGTCATGTGACCGTGTTTTCAGTTTATTTAAATAAAGAGATTTTACTTTAATTTTATGTTTTTGTTTGGTAGCCATTTGACCGTTTTATCATGTTTTTTTTTATTGTATTAATTACAGATTATTTTTGTAATTTTACATATTGTAATTATGTAATTTAAGAAAACAGAAAATACTGTATTTTTCTGTATAAAAATTGTGAATTACTGTAATTTGTCAGTTATAAATGGAAGGTCTTATTGAATTTCACATTAAATTTTAAAAAGCAGCCAAACAGAACATGGGAAAGTGGGCTGCCTACACAAAACCTGCATGGGCCCAAAGTTGCAAAAGTTGTTCTGGGCCCGAACGGGCTGGCCCACACTAGACCATCATGGGCTTAATGTGGGCAGTCAGAGAACCTGCAGTGAGCCTAAAGCTGTGGGCCTCGCCTGGGCAAACCCGCACTGTTTAGGTTTGGTGTGGGCTGGCCCTAGCCCACTGTGCCCGCAAAAAGCCAGCATGGGCCCCACAGGGGCATGTTTGCAGGGATGTGTCTGTGCTGATATGCTGTGTTTGGTTTTCTGTGCATTATGGCCAAACATCTCTACTTTGGTGTCGTCTGTCCAAAGGACTTTGTTCCAGAAGTCTTGTGGTTTGCTCAGATGCAACTTTGCAAACCTAAGCCGTGCGGCCATGTTCTTTTTAGAGAGAAGAAGGTTCCTTCTGGCAACCCTTCCAAACATGCTATACTTGTCCCGTCTTTTTCTAATTGTACTGCCATAAACTTTATCATTTAACATGTTAACTGAGGCCTGTAGAGTCTGAGGTGTAGCTCTTGGGTATTTTGCAGTTTCTCTGAGCATTGCACAGTCTAACCTTGGGGTGAATTTGCTGGGACGTCCACTCCTGGGAAGATTGTCAACCGTCTTGAATGTTTTCCATTTGTGAATAATCTTCCTTACTGTAGAATGATGGACTTCAAATTGTTAGGAAATGCCTGTATAACCCTTCTCAGACTGACGGGCAGCAACAATTGAAAGTGACGTGACGGCCAAATATGGTAACCCATACTTGGACTTTGTCCTCTGCATTTAACCCATCCAAGTTAGTGCACATACATTAGGAGTAGTTAGTATTGATCACACACACACTGCAAACCGTGAATACACACCTGGAGCAGTGGGCAGCCATTTTGGGGGGTAGGTGTCTTACTCAAGGGTGGAAGAGAGCACTGTTTATTCACTCCCCCACCTACATTTTTCTTGCCAGCATTAAGAATCAAACCCACACACTTCAGGTTACCAGTCTTGTGAAAGTATTCAAACCCCCCTTTTTTTCCCCCACATTTTATGTTGCTGCCTTATGTTAAACTACTTTAAATTACTTTATTTCACTTTAATCTACACTCCATATGCCATAATGACAAAGCAAAAAACAGATCTGAGATAACTTTGCAAATGTATAAAAAATAGAAAACTGAAATAATTACATTGCATTGGTATTCATACACTTTTCTGGGACACGTGAAATGGAAATGACGAACTGGAAAGCTCAGGAGCATTCCAATTTCACTTGTCGATGTTACTATACTTTGAGTGGAGTTAACTGACGCAAATTCAATTGAATGGGTATGATTTGGAAAGGTAATGTGGAAATGTGTGATCTCTCAACAAAAGGTCCAACAGCTGAAAATGCATATATCAGAGCAAAAACCAAGCCATGAGGTCAAAGGAACTGCCTGTGGAACTCAGAGACAAGATTGTATCAAAACACAGATTTGGGGAAGAAAAAATAAAAATAAAAATTCTGCTGCATTGAAGGTTCACAGAAGCATGTAGCCTCCATAATTCTTACTGGAAGAAGTTTGGAACAACCAGGACTCTTTCTAGAGCAAACTGAGCAATCGATGGAGAAGGGCCTTGATTTGAGTGATGACTAAGAAGCTGATGGTTACTCTGATTGAGCTCCATGATAATATATATGGAGAAATTTACAGAAGGACAAACATCACTGCAACACTCCACCGATCTGGGCTCAAGCCTCTCCTCAATGAAGACACATGAAAAACACTTGGAATTTGCAAAAGAGCACCTAAAGGACTCTCTCAGACTGTGAGAAACAATATTATCTGGTCTGATGAACCTCAGTTCCAAGCGTCATGTTTAGAGGAAGCCAGGCACTGCTCATCACCTGCACAATACCATCCCAACAGTAAAGTGTGGTGAAGCAGCATCATGCTGTGTTTTTTTTTTTCAGCGGCAGGAACTGAGGGACTCGTCAGAGTAGAAGGAAAGCTCAACGCAGCAAAATATAGGCCACATTCACGCAGCAACAGAACACGGTTGTCAGTCCTGTATTGGAGTCCTTAATACGGTTACTTTCACACACAGTACGGTTATTTACAGGAGTGACAACCGCATTCTATAACCAAACTCACACCCGTGAATTTTCAGGACTCACAACTGCATTCTCAGAAAATATGTGCTGAAAGCATGCACGAGACGCGAGTGCAGTGGTTAAATGTGTCCAGCTAGCGCATGGTTAACGTTACATTGAAGCTGCTGTCAGTTAATAAAGATTTGATGGATGACCTCTAGATGGACTCTGTCCTGTCAAAAGAAGAAAAGACTTTTCAGTTTTATGGACATCGCCATCTTTGAAATTACTTTTTTAGTATTCGAGACGCGACTGTAAGTTGGTGTGTGAACAGGACATTTCGACACTCGCACCTGTAAGTAAATGTGGTTGTTAAAAACTGACATTCTGAACATAGCCATAGATTTAGCCTTAATGAAAACCTACAGTCCAGAGCTTTCATAACTTTGGACGGGGCAGAAGGTTCACCTTCCAACAATGACCCTAAGCACACAGCTATGTCCTTGTGTGGCACAGTCAGAATCTGGGCTTGAACCCAATCGAACATCTCTGGAGAAACCTGAAAATGTCTGTCCACTGATGGTCCCTATGTAACCTGACAGAGCTTGAGAGGATCTGAGGAGAAGAATGGCAGAAAATACCCAAATGCAGATGTGCAAAGCTTGTCACATCATACCCAAAAAGACTTGAGGCTGTAAAGGTGCTTTAACGAAGTACAGAATTAAGGGTTTGAATACTTATGCAATGTACTTATTTGAGTTTTTCTTTTAATATATATATATATATATATATATATATATATGTAAACAGCCCTAAACTCATGATACATGTTGATATACCATTGTTACTTTCCATCTTAAAGGTGTCATTGAGACAGAAATCTGTTTTTCTCTCTCTTTGTTATTATTATTTTATTTATGGCCAATAGTCACTTATCCAAAGAATCACAGCAGTATCTATGATAAAATACATAGTCAAGGTTACTCAACATCACTTGTTTACATGCTTCTGAATGGCTGTCCTATAGACAAGCTTAAAAAAAAGAAAGAAAGAAAACTAGCTTTGGTATTAGTTCCTCATTTATTCTATCTGAACTTCTCATGCTCTATAGTTATACAATGGTCATATATTACTAATTAAGGAGTGTTTTGGTACAAAAAAAAAATTGACTAACTTTATAAGTGAGGGAAAATTATTAAAAAAAAAAAAAAAAATGTTATGACCCATTCATTCATACACATTCATTGTGTTATTGTGAAATATTTATCAGTGCATGTTATTTAAAAAAAAAAAAACCAAAATGTCTTTGTAATCAAAATGTAACAACTTTCTCTGACTCTGCTAATATAACACAAAAGTTCAGGACCAACACCACAAATCAGATCAGTTCTGCTGTACTTTTTCTAATTTGTTGACTGGCTGTGCACAATACCATAAGTTATGCGTGTAGGTGGAAACAATGGCAATATTAAATAAAATCACATGGTAGAAGTGTATCGCATGTTCATTTTTTTCTTTCATTATGGCTGCATGAAGGAGTTTAACCATGGCAAAAAGCGAGACACTTTCTGTAAGATGTAGCCATTCTTGCAGTCAGTTCCTGAAGGCTGGCTCACTACGCCGGTGAGGAAGAACACCTCTCGGTACAGTGTGAGCACAGGGCTGCCGGGTCCAAGGATGCAGTCTGCTTTAGCTCGGGGCATAGTACATGCCATCTTGTTGGTGACCTTAAGACAAAATAAAATAAGTCATTTATATACACTATAGCTACTTTAAATATCTTTGATTCACACCCCATACACTCTATATTCCAGTCCTCTGTTACATTGACAGTACTTTTGCTTCCTTTGACCAGTTAGCTCTTACAATTACAAATACTTCGTTCATAAATATTTTCCAAATTTCCCGTACATTCCACCCCTTTTTACTGTAGACAATATTCTTGGTGTTGATCCCTGTTGAAAGGTTCCATCTCTGAGATATTCATTAGAGGGTTCAAGAGCGTAGCACTGAAACCCTATTGTAATTGTAATTGTTAAAATTTCCAATTTCCAGCATTCTCCCCTAAAAGTGATCGGGCAGACCAGGAAAATATATATGACAGGAAAAAACATGAAAATGGCTATAACTACTTCGCCATTAGTCCGACTGACTTGAAAATTGGCATGCAGTGTCTTTGTCCAAGGTGCCATGACTGTTTATGAGGACGTTGACTTATCTCAAAAAACATGTCCGCCATCGGCCAATGAAATTTGAGCAGTGTGTAAAGGATCGTGAATCACACGATTTTTTGCACATGACCACGACATTCATACCACATGGTAGAACTCCTCATTCCGAGCAACTTTGCCTCTAGGACCGCCTCTGTCTATCGAATCATTCGTTAAATATGGGAGATTATTTCAAAAACTAACTTTGGCAAACTAGTCCTAGAATTTTGGCTTAAACTTGATAACTGTTAAAAAGTTTTATAAAACAAATTTCCTATGGTAAATTGGCTGTAATTGGTCTTTTCCGTCTATGATCGAGATGGTTACAGGCTTGCTAATTAAAACATAATATCTTTTTACGTATATGCTTAAAAGCCTTAAAGCTCTTGAACGCCGACAATTGCTGCTCGCAGCTATATTTATAATTGTTACTCTACAGTATTCTCTCTCTGACAGTTTGTCCACCAGCAGGGCAAAGGCCACAATATTGATATTGACAAGGAGTCCTTGAAAGCAATTCAGAGTCCACTCCTCATCTATTTGCAGTGCTGGGTATTAACTGATTTCATCATGTAATCTGGATTTTAAGTACTAAGTTTATATTACGTTTTAAAATACTCGTCATCAGACTACAGTTACTTTTTTGATTACATGTTATTCTCACAATGGCAGTACATTATTCATAATTCATTGATTCTCTCTACTACTACTTTTTTATCTTGTAAATTTTCCTTTCTAAAAAAGTCTACTGCTTATATACGTTAAGAAGCTCTTCCAGGTTTGTGAAATTGCACACACAGACCAGTCGCTAGTCATGTGTATTGAGTACATTTTAGGACATTCTCAAACCTCAGTCATACAACGAAAAGGCGTCATGCCTCAGACTAAAAGGCTTCAGGTCTCAGGAAAAACGGCGTCAGGTCTTGTACAATTAGGCATCGGATGAAACAACCAAACGTTTTTATTCTGTATGGACTCCAATGATCTCATATTTTGAAAAGGGTGCAACTCTTCCCCCAAACTAAATGATGAACACCTGTGCATGTTTGAACAAATAAATAAATCAGACACAATGGGCTAACAACCATGTCAATTTCCTCGATGTTTGTAATATCAGAACTTTGAGATTCTGTTTTTCCAATGCTTTTCCAATTTGTTTATTTATTATGTTTATTAGTTGTTGTGTTTTTTTGTTGTTTTTTTAAACTGTTCTGGGGTGGGTTGAGGGTAAGGGGAAAATTGTAAAATCAAAAGGAACATTGTTCTTTTTATTTGTATGTAATATGTCACTGTTCTTCCTTTAATAAAATATATATTTAACAAAAAAAAAGAAAGAAGCTAATTGCCCCGCCTCATTGTGACGTCACATGCACGCAGTTTTCTAACTGTTAAATGTTACACTAAGTTGTAGCAATAAAACATATCCCACTGAGATTATTTTGTATATTTGTATTTTTCGCTAGTTTTATTTGCATGTATGAAAAGTTAGCTAAATAACACATTGCAACTAGCTTGCATTGCAAACTATTTCAAACACTTACGAAAATTAACCTTGGTTTTATTATAGTAAAAGTGTGGTAACTATGATTTTTGTTGGACTGATATTATTTGTGTAACAATAGTTTTATTACAAATACCATAAACTATAGTGTAGCAAAACCATGGTTAATTTGTGGTTACCATGGTTAACTACAATAACCATGTTTTTTTTGTTTTAGGCTATTTGTAGTAAAACCATGGTTCATTTTCATAAAAAATCTTTCTTAGACTGCAATAAGCACAGCTACTTCGTGTACAGAGGTTACCAAGGAAAGGCTTTATTTCTGCTGTTCCAGCGCCACCTACTGTCAGAGAGTCGATTACATTTTAATTCAGCCCGTTGCCGTTTTTCTGCAGACCAATGTGAAAATCACCGTGTTCTTTTCTGTATAAGAACCTAACCAGTGTAATATTTATTTAAAGCTGTAAGAATAAAATATCAGGTAGCTTACCTTTGCTTACCTGGGCTGATTCCTGCACTGCATTTGCATGCTTTGTTTAGATTGTCTATCACTAAAAACTGAGATACACACAGCGTTTGACCGTCCTATCAAGCTTAATGTTATCTAGTAATGTTACTAGAGCTTAATCCATATATTGACTTTGACTGTGAGAGTTGTTGTTCAAAATAATAAATAAAATGCCCCCACTGGATTGTGTTCACATTATGTTATTTGGGTCCGAACTGCGGTGCGTTTGTGCCATCAAGCTGCAGCTGTTTACCACGTTTCTTGGTAAAGACGACACAGGAGAAGGTGGTAAAATGCATAGCGTTGTAACGACTGAGACAAATCAGACACAATTATTTGTTATAGGTAACCAATAATTGTTTAAAGCACTCTGGGGCCTGTCCCCCATCCTCCGAGAAGTTCTCAGTTACAAGTTTTATTGCGCTAAAGAATGTGGTTGCCACATGAAAGAGCAGAGAAGAGACACAGAAACGTGCATCTTTCCTGCATTTTCCCCACAGAACACAGACTTTCCTGCATTAATTTATAGACAGACCGTTCTATAAATGAACATCCCTAGGAAATGGTATCCATTATTGCTGTTGTTGTATTGCACTCATTGTATTCGCATGTTTTATGATACATTTAAGGTAACTTCAATTATGCCATGTTTAGTGTCTATGGGTTCGTATCGAGAAGATTTAAATGCTTGTGTATGCGGTATGTCCATACCTGTGCAACACATCAGTATTACAAGAATCTTTAATAGTTCTTCTTCAAAACTCAGCCAGTAAATCTTGCTCGATCATAAAAGCCCTGACAGGAGGCATGTTATCGCCCGGAAATACAACATCTTCATTGGTCCGGTCAACAACTAAGAGGTGTGACTTTGACCAGAGGTTAAAAGCCAGTGAACAATGCCACTCCCTCTCTTTCCTTGCTTCTTGGACGACTGAAGAGACCCCCTTCTTGCTGCAGGCCTGTAGGCCTAGGCCTGCAGGCCTCAGCCTAGGCCTGCAGGCCTCGGCCTACAACCCAGCCATGTGCTCATCTATAAGTTTTCATAGTACTTTATCTAACGCAGAAGATACTGGCAACAACTTCGGACCAAACCATCAAGATTACAACCCAGCCGGCAGATCCGATGCTCCTCAGCCTAAAGGCATCTTGCAAGTATCGTACATTTGAACACTAAACAGCGATTTTAGTATTGATTTGTAAAACTTACCTTTGTCAGCAAAGGTGTTTTATTACTGAGGAAACTGATGATTCTTTTCCAGATTGTCTATGACTTTTTCCTATAGCTCTATCAACAGTTCCACTTCCAGTTCAACTCTCATTATCATATCATTGCTCATTCTTACCAATGTATGTGTGTGACCTTCGTGTAATGTTATGTGTCTGTTAGTTTAGTTATGTGTTTGTGAGTTAGTTAATAAAGATTGTGCACAATACATGTTTGGTTCTGACTCCGTCTGCTAATAAATTGCCTCTTAAGTGATTTAGATCCTGACTACATGCTCTGAGTAGTACTGTACAATACGAATGTTGTTTTTCCATAACCTGGAAATGAACATTTCTTAGAATTAATAAACAATCAACACTGAGTGTTCACTGGACAAACAGGTTAATTGATTGTAATATTAATGTAGCTACATCCAGTTAATCTGATTAACTGATTTACATATTCATAATTAATCATAATTAATAATCATAATGAGTTATGAATAATTATTAATATTTCCCCCTTTGAGTTAATTCGCTACAGCGTTGCTCACCTCACTTTTATATTTAGTTATTTGAACCTCTGATTTAGTTTCCAAACATAACGACACTTGTATGCGCGAATGTACTGCAAATGTTCTAAAGAACACATGAGTCCATTTGTGCTGAAGGTGAGCAGAAATGATATCCATTCTCTCATTCTCAGTCATGCTTGGCAGGAAAGTGGGTGAGAACCAATGTTGGGTAAGTTACTCTAAAAGAGTAATTAATTACCAGCTATTAATTACATCTCCAACAGTGTAATTAGATTACTGTACTAATTACTCTCTCTAAAAAGTATTCCATTACTTATTACAAATTACTTTCTAAATCCCATATCAACCTCGACCAGTTGAACAATACAAGGATAGACATGAAACTACTCTTTTAATTCTTTCAAATAAATAATATAAAATTGTATAAATTATTCTTGGGCTGAAGTATTTAAAGGGACAAGGTTACATTAAAAACATATATTTTAACATAAGATGTTAAATTTTGATGTTAAATCCATTATTGTTTTAAATAGAATTTTTCTATTGTCTATACAGTATTTAATGCAATTACATCAGAAGTAACAGTAATTAAATTACAGAAAAAGTAAGAGTAATCTCTTACTTTACTTCCTCAAGGGAAAATTAAATTACTGTAATTAATGACTTAGTAATGCATTACACCCAAGACTTGTTAGAACGCACAAAAACACAGTTTTATCAAATTAAACGTCATTAATAGCGAGACTCTACCGTGATTTAATATGCACTCACATCATCCAAACGAACCAAACTCCAAAAGTGCTAGTGTGGAAACACCCTAATTTATATATTCTGTACCTGCCCGTGCTTTTTTAACACTGTTGGCAAGATTATTTTATTATTTTACTGAACTGAAAAAGCCCTCACCCACCTTCAAATCCCCAATGAATCAATTTTATGATGCTTGGAAAATATACAATTGTACTAATGTTATGGTATTATGAGGAATATCATAATATTATAATGTAATGTTATTATGAGGAAACAATTTGTGAAATGCTTATTAATGACCATTGGAAACCTGCAAATCCATAAAATACTGACATATCCACAAACCTGACCAGAGTGGCGCTGCAAACAAATTGGCAGTTTGTCGTAGGATAGGTGGTTTAACATGAGGTTCCCTTGAAAATCTGTTGCACCTGAAACTTCCTTCCAACCGGTGACCACACCCATGTAGTCGCCGGCCATGAGCACACTGTCAGAAAAGTCTCTCTCTGGAAGACAAGCTGGAACCACATTCTTCTTGAAAATAATCTTCCCTTTCAGCTCTACCACAGCCAAGTCATTCTCAGGTTTGCCATCAGTATAGAGTGGGTGGATGTGCACCTGCTGTACATGAAGCGTCTGCTCTCCTGCTTCAAATGAGGTCACCCTTTTACCTGTAGAGTTTCAGACATTAAATTTTTTTTAAATTAGAAAACTGACATTTAACATGTTTCAATCAATTTCCGAGCATAATGGCACTCACCCACTGCCACCTGAAAGTCGCTGTACTTCCTCACACACTGGGCTGTGGTAAGAACCAGATTCTCTTTGAAGATGACCCCACTGCAGAAGCCACTTGATCCATGACGCAGCAACGCCTTGAAATAGATGAGTACAAATACACAATGTAAAGGTTTGTGAGTGACAACTGCATGTAAATGTGAGGGTGAACGCCCTAAAGAATATGGAATACAGAATATGGATGAATAATATAGTGATTAACCATCCATTTCAGCTGAAAGATGAAGGCTGTGATATTAATGTTGTCCACTAGTGGGAGCCAAGGATAAGGAATTTTCTTTAAGCCTAATCTTTTTCTATCAGTTTCCATCCCTTTGAACGGAAATAAATCCATAGACCTGGTTCATTTGTGTAACTATGGTGTACTGACAGTATAGTATAGTTTTAAATAATTAGTTTACATAAAAATCAGTGAAATGCTAATAGATCATTAAATGTTTAATTAATTTCTTCAAGACCCCAATAAATCCTATTTTTCAAGTTGCCAAATATACTGCTGTCCATTTAAAATGAAGAGACTGTTTTATTTTATAATATATTATAAAATTTCTATAAAGACATTTATTGTCATGGTATGAATAATAAAACAAACACTTATGTGTTAAACTGCAAGCATTAGGTTAGGAGGCAACACATTTATAAATAAATTAAAAAAAAGGAAAAGGGCGTTACAATAAATGCTTCAGATAAATCAAGTTTTGAGCTGCAAATTATATTCACATTCATTTGAAATTGTCCTGTGACATCCTATGACATGCGAATAATCTAAATTTAAATGTTGCATATGATTTCACACATATTATGATCAAAACCTAACTTTCAGTGAAGATTCAAGAAGGACTTTTCTGTAAAAACCATATCATAAGATACATTTCAATTAGATTGCTTTAAATAAGATCTACATATCTCAATTTAATTCATGTTGATTCATGTTGATTCATGTGCCATGGTTTAGTGGAAGATTGCTGGCATCTACTGGAAAACAAACACCTTTAAAATTAAAATAACATTAAATTTCAACGACAGCCACTACATGGCGGAAGAATGTCACTCACTGGCTCATTTGCCATTTGCCACATTGGTATACATCTTTTCAAGTTCTTCATTTAGGTTTGTGTAGACATTATAAAATCATTATTTTAACAATAAAACTCTTTGTCAAAGTTTTGTGTTATTTGTACTGATTTTTTTTTTTTTTTTTCAATTATGCCACATATCACAGTCAAACCTGAACATGGTGCTATGTGGCCAAAAGTTCTGTCAGAGACAAATTTGATTTCGCAAAGTTTGCTGGTTCAGTTGTTGCGGTGTTGATTCACATTATTTCTAGATTATCGTGAAGAGTGATCACATGCATTTTAAATAATTGGAAAGAACTTTCACTGTTCAAAAAAAAAAAAAAAAAGAACTTCACAAAAACCCAAATTTCACTGTTTTTTGGCCCTCACACAAAATGACCAGCTAACATCATTTCACTAATCATATCATCTTTCAGGCCTGGTGTCCACTTCTCTCCAAGAAAAACAGAAGACTGAAGAAAGACAGAAGGCTGAAATTCTGCAGGAAGTACAAGGATTGGACAGCAGAAGACTGGTGCGAAATTATTTTCTCTGATGAAGCCCCCTTCCAACTGTTTGGGACATCTGGAAAATCAATTGTCCGGAGAAGAAAAGGTGAACAGTACTATGAGTTCTGTGTCATGCCAACAGTGATGCATCCTGAGATCATCCATGTGTGGGGTTGCTTTGGTGATGATCTGTGCATTTTCCAGCATGATGGAGCACCATGTCACAAGGCAAGAGTGATAATAAGGTGGCTCAGAGATCATTACATTGAAATTTCGGATCCGTGGCCAGGCAACTCTCCGGAGCTTAATCCCATAGAGAACCTGTGGTCAATCCTCAAAAGGTGAGTGGACAAGCAGAAGTTCACAAATTGTGATCAACTCTGAGCATTATATAGCAAGAATGGATCGACATCAGTCAGGATTTGGCTGATATTAGCGGATATTCAGCATGCCAGAGTGAATTACAGAGGTTATGATAAGGAAGGGTCAACACTGTAAACCTTGACTCTTTGCATATATTCAGGGACGTCAGGTGAGTATGGCAGGGTATGACGGCTGCCATACCTTGGCTGCCTGGTCAGGTCAATGCAAAGTAATATTTTTATTGCAGGATTAACAGAGTTATATTACTAAGTGTAACATAATTTGTAATTGTTTAATAAAAGAAAAGCAAGTAAATTAAAGCGATATGGTTGTTACATTCGTGTCACATGAGTTCAACGGCGCTGCAAATGTGTCTATTTACAACGTGATTTTGCAGCATTGAGTATTGTAGCCTATCACAGGCATTTCTGTTAAAAATAATGACCAATCAGAGGTGAATGCTGTTTATATAAGTTTTACACGTGCACAAATCCTCTCATTATAACAAACACAGCGGCCACAATGTAAATAAAAGATTCATTGTGGAGTCAGATTCATTGATTAAAACGATAGTCCTTCAACAGAAGGAAGTTCTTTACTTGCATTTTATTTGCAATTTGAAGAAAATTTTTTCATGAGACTTTGTGATCTTTCATACAAATATATACTTCACACTTAAATAAAAAAGTATGAAAATAGACAATAAATGACAGATTTTTTTAATGTTATAATAGTGATTTGATCTAAAAATAAATTAAAAAGCAAAACATGTGAAAAAAACTGTTAGGGAGTTGAAATGTCTAATTAGCCAATAAGTGCTTCTCTGCCGCCATCTACTGATTATAGTGTTAATTTCATGTATTTTTTTTTTTAATTTAAAAATAAAAGTGTCTGCACTTCAAGTGTTAGTTGACAAATCTGATAGTTCTGACAAATTTTGGTGATGACCAAAATGTTCTGTACCTTGAATGCACCTCATTCAAGGTCCAGAGAAGTACTAAAGACATTGTTAAAATAGTTAATTATTTAATTTTATGAAGCGACGAGAATACTTTTGTGCACAAAAACAAAACAAAAATAACAAACTTGTCATCATGTCAAGGGAGTAAGATTGGATGATGGCATGAGAGTTCGCCATACCAACACAGAATGCATATTTTAAAGTTACTGGCTGTAGCAATGTTTTTTTTTTTTTTTTTTTTTTGATTAACAAGTATTTGAACTTAGAATGTTTCCTAAATTTCTTCAAACACATTATGACATTTATATGCTTTAGTACAGTCAAATATTTATATGCAGCACATTTAAAGGGGACCTATTATGCACAATTCACTTTTGCATGGTGTTTGGACATAAATGTGTGTTGGTAGTGTGTGTACACAACCACCCTATAATGATAAAAATCCAACCACTCGTTTTTTTTAAATCCCCATAAATCATAAGCAGTGTCTCAGAACAAGCCGATTCCAGATCCCTGGCAGTGTGATGTCACATTAGCCACAGGCCCCGTCCAGGAATGCTGACAGACACTGCAGAACATAGAACCACCCTGAGCGAGTTCACAGCCAGTTGTACAGTCCGCCATTGCTGAGAATGTCTCCTAAGCGTTTTAGGTGTTCTGTAGCTGGATGGATTAATCCACATAGCTCTCTCCATTTACTCCTGAAATCTGAGCCGCTGAAGACGAGGTGGATTAATTTTGTTTTCGAAAAAAATGCTCCCTAAACTCTACCGAAATTTGTTTATGTCTGTGCGAATCATTTCACACAGGACTACTTTGTGAACGAAAGTCAATATGAAGGGACAATACAAAACAGAGGTTGTGCTAAAAATTTGTTACTCAAGGATAGATCAGTAAAATGTTTGTGATCCAGCTTACAGCCTCCAGAGTGATACTGGATACGACAGTAATGAAGGTGAGAGTACTTTATTACAGTTCATCGGAGTTGATTTACAGATATAAAGTTTACCAGTTTATTAAGCACCACCCAAAAAGGCATAAGGTCTTTATATATTTGTTTACTGTTAGTTGTAACGAGTGTTTCTGTGTAATTCGCTGTGTGTGTTGATGATAATGCAAGGGAGAGAGAGAGAGTTTATGGATAATATTTTAATGCACACTTGCACTGTGTTTTATTAAGCTATTACAGTGATTTCTAGAGTGAAAACGGATGCTTCATCTTTTGTGTGAAGTACAATAAACGTCATAAAACTCATCGGTAAAGTCGATCAGGGGTCCGGTACAACAGGCTTGTAGTAATATAGTGGATAAAAACAAGAAAACAATATAAGCTATAACTGTAATTGAACTAAACTATACCTGTTCTATCTCCATGCAGCATATATTCACAGTTTCTGACATTATAGTGCGTCCTGACTGAATCCTGACACCAGAGAATCAGCTCTTGAAGCTCCACCCTCTTAGGCCGAGCGCAGCAGCTCATTTGCATTTAAAGGGCACACACTGAAACGGCGCATTTATGCTCAACCCCAAAAAGTGGCAATTTTAACATGCTATAAAAAATATTTTGAGCTAAAACTTCACATACACACTCTGGGGACATCAGAGACTTATTTTACATCTTGTAAAATGGGGCATAATAGGTCCCCTTTAAAGGATTAGTTCACTTTCAAATGAAAATTAGCCCAAGCTTTACACACCCTCAAGCCATCCTAGGTGTATATGACTTTATTCTTTCTGATGAACACAATTGAAGATATTTTAATAAATATCCTGACGCATCCGAGCTTTATAATGGCAGTGAACAGGGGTCACTAGTATGAAGCTGAAGAAAGTGCTTCGATCTACATTCATCCATCATAAATGTGTACTCCACATGGCTCCGGGGGGTTAATAAAGGCCTTCTGAAGCAAAACGATGCATTTGTGTAACAAAAATATCCGTATTTAACAAGTTATGAAGTAAAATATTTAGCTTTCACCAGACTGCCTTCTGTATTAAAGTTACGAAGAAAGTGTAAATTGGCGTCGCGTCAGTTACACTTTTTCCGTAAATTAAATAGGGAAGGCATAGGACGTAGCGTAAGCTTTTTGAACTTCAAGAGGTTTACACTTTCTTCGTACGTAGAATACGGAAGGCGGTCTGGCGGAAGCTACATATTTTACTTCATAACTTGTTAAATATGGATTTTTTTCACACAAATGCATCATTTCGCTTCAGAAGACCTTTATTAACCCCCCGGAGCCATGTGGAGTATACATTTATGATGGATGGATGTAGACGGAAGCACTTTTTTTCCAGTGGTGTAAAGTATTTTTTGGGAGAATCTGTATTTTACTTGAGTTTTTATATTTCTGTCAACTTTTACTTTTACTCCACTACATTTCCTAAATAAAATGCATACTTTTACTCCGATACATTCCGGTTTGCGTTTGTTGCTGGAGCGGCTGTGAAGAGTGCTCTGTCATTATACAGTACGAGAGCGACCTCTAGAGGCGAAATAAAAACTATCACTGGTGCCTCGTAGAGTTTGTTTTGAAATGCCTGTAGGTGGCACACCGACTTCATTTAACCAACTATGATAACTTTGTTAGATGGTAAATCAATACAAAACACATGGTAATCTGTATTCACATTAGATTTTTGAAGCAACAAGAACGATGCTCTTTGATATATATATATATATATATATATATATATATATACACAAACCCGATTCCAAAACAGTTGGGACACTGTACAAATTGTGAATAAAAAAGGAATGCAATAATTTACAAATCTCATAAACTTATATTTTATTCACAATAGAATATAGATAACATATCAAATGTTGAAAGTGAGACATTTTGAAATGTCATGCCAAATATGGGCTCATTTTGGATTTCATGAGAGCTACACATTCCAAAAAAGTTGGGACAGGTAGCAATAAGAGGCCAGAAAAGTTAAATGTACATATAAGGAACAGCTGGAGGACCAATTTTCAACTTATTAGGTCAATTGGCAACATGATTGGGTATAAAAAGAGCCTCTCAGAGTGGCAGTGTCTCTCAGAAGTCAAGATGGGCAGAGGATCACCAATTCCCCCAATGCTGCGGCGAAAAATAGTGGAGCAATATCAGAAAGGAGTTTCTCAGAGAAAAATTGCAAAGAGTTTGAAGTTATCATCATCTACAGTGCATAATATCATCCAAAGATTCAGAGAATCTGTAACAATCTCTGTGCGTGAGGGCCAAGGCCGGAAAACCATACTGGATGCCCGTGATCTTCGGGCCCTTAGACGGCACTGCATCACATACAGGAATGCTACTGTAATGGAAATAACAACATGGGCTCAGGAATACTTCCAGAAAACATTGTCGGTGAACACAATCCACCGTGCCATTTGTCGTTGCCGGCTAAAACTCTATAGGTCAAAAAAGAAGCCATATCTAAACATGATCCAGAAGCGCAAGCGTTTTCTCTGGGCCAAGGCTCATTTAAAATGGACTATGGCAAAGTGGAAAACTGTTCTGTGGTCAGACAAATCAAAATTTGAAGTTCTTTTTGGAAAACTGGGATGCCATGTCATCCGGACTAAAGAGGACAAGGACAACCCAAGTTGTTATCAGCGCTCAGTTCAGAAGCCTGCATCTCTGATGGTATGGGGTTGCATGAGTGCGTGTGGCATGGGCAGCTTACACATCTGGAAAGGCACCATCAATGCTGAAAGGTATATCCAAGTTCTAGAACAACATATGCTCCCATCCAGCCGTCGTCTCTTTCAGGGAAGACCTTGCATTTTCCAACATGACAATGCCAGACCACATACTGCATCAATTACAACGTCATGGCTGCATAGAAGAAGGATCCGGGTACTGAAATGGCCAGCCTGCAGTCCAGATCTTTCACCCATAGAAAACATTTGGCGCATCATAAAGAGGAAGATGCGACAAAGAAGACCTAAGACAGTTGAGCAACTAGAAGCCTGTATTAGACAAGAATGGGACAACATTCCTATTCCTAAACTTGAGCAACTTGTCTCCTCAGTCCTCAGACGTTTGCAGACTGTTATAAAAAGAAGAGGGGATGCCACACAGTGGTAAACATGGCCTTGTCCCAACTTTTTTGATATGTGTTGATGCCATGAAATTTAAAATCAACTTATTTTTCCCTTAAAATCATACATTTTCTCAGTTTAAACATTTGATATGTCATCTATGTTGTATTCTGAATAAAATATTGAAATTTGAAACTTCCACATCATTCCTTTTTTATTCACATTTTGTACAGTGTCCCAACTTTTTTGGAATCGGGTTTGTATAATGTCCTTGGCTAGGTACATTCTAAAATGCTTAACGTGAAAAACGCTTAAATGTGCTAAGACAGTGATATTAAAAGACCAAACTCCGTAAACATCATAATAAACCATACTGCACAGCAAAGCAGATGAGCCCAGAATATGAACGCAATGTGTTTAATTACACGTTAAGTGTTTTCCTCCCTTAGAAAACCGTTAAAGAAAAAGCTTAACGTCACTTAATGTTGTCTACTAAGTGATATCAAAGATCAAATCTGCACAAACCAATTTTTCTGTATAGTATGCTTTATTAGTATAGTGTTTAATAAGTTTGGTATTTTAATGTGTCTTAGTACATTAAGCACGTTAAGCGTTTTCTTTATGGGAGGAAAATGCTTAATTAAACATGTTGCGTTCATATTCTGGGCTCATCTGCTTTTCTGTACATAGTATGCTTTATTAGTATGATGTTCACCAAGTTTGGTTTGTTAATAACACTGTCTTAGTCAATTAAGCCATGTTAAGCTTTTTCACATTAAGCGTTTTAGAATGTCCCAGTGTCTATATCATTTTCACCTGATTAACATTTTTACAACTGGTAAAACCTTTAAGAACTTCAAAAGATCGAAACACCTAATATTATTTCCAATAATACCAAACTATGTTCATTTTTCCAATTGAATTGGCACATAGGTTGCAAAAGTGCATTCTGCAAACAGTAAGGTGGAGATCCGTGTTGCATTTGTTGAAATTCATCGCTGAAGGTTTGATCATGGCAGACAAATAGTACGAGTGGCTTGTGAAGAAACAAAGACTGGCTGTATAACACTTTCATTGAAGCAGAATTTCACTGTGGAGATCGCTAAACTCCAGCGCACATGTTTGTTTTCAGATCATCAGTGCTTCTTCCGCATTTAGAGAGAGCGTGTGTACAGAGTTGCCAGATTGCACAGATCAAGTAAAACACCGGGAAGACAGTATATCTTTTTAAGGGAAAAGCCCTATTTATGGGATTTAAGCTCTTTGCATCTGGCAACCACAAGCATATCCCAAAGAAAAAAACACGTTTTCAGAAAAAATAAGGAACGGGCCAATATCGTGACGATTATTTGTGATCAATCGAGAGAAGCAGATATCGTTATCGCGATTAAAATACGATTAATCGTGCAGCCCTACCTCAAGCGGTTAAAACTATGTGACAAAAACACCAACTGTTTAATGTCACGATTGTTACCATTCATTTGCAGTAGTTTATATCCATTTGTTCGCTGTTATGCATTCATTATCCAGCGAAGTTGCATATTTAAACTGTATCCTCATCATGCAGCGACAGAAACATAAATCAGAAATGTATTCGATTTCAGTTCTTTTTTTTTTTTATGTAAAACATATTTTGATTAGATAATCATCAAGTTTTCTAAAATAGAGGCAAATAATGTGTGAAAGTATACATATAATAGACCCATGCTATGCCTTTGTGTGTAAAGATGGTCATTTTTAAGCATGACTGTTTGGATTTATATGAAATGGTAACACTTTACAATAACAGTCCATCTGTAACATTAAATAAGGTTAATAAAAGTATCGTTCATTGTTATTTTCAACATTTACATTTTAACATTTTAAAGTTGTCTCTTACATTAGTTATAATGCACTATGAACTAACATGAACAATCAATGTATAATTAATATATTAGTATTTTTTTATATTTAAAAATTACAATAAACTTTTAGCCATGTTTTTTATTCAAAGAAACAAAATGTAAGCGTTAAAACTGAACACAATCTTTCTGCTCAAACTGTATAGAACAATTTTTAATAATATTTTTTTGCTCCTTTTGTATTTTACATTTACTTGTACTTTTACTTTCAATACTTAAGTACGTTTAATATCAAAGAGATACTTTTCGTACTTAAGTACAAAAAATATCACATACTTTAAAACTTTTACTCAAGTAACATTCTAAACAGTGACTTTAACTTCTACCAAAGTCATTTTCTGGTAAGATATCTATACTTTTACTCAAGTATGTTTTTCAAGTACTTTATACACCACTGCTTTCTTCAGCTCATACTCGTGACCCCTGTTCACTGCCATTATAAAGCTCGGATGTGTCAGGATATTTGTTAATATTTCTCCGATTGTTTTCATCAGAAAAAAGAGAGTCATATACACCTAGGATGGCTTGAGGGTGAATAAAGCTTGGACTAATTTTCATTTGAAAGCGAACTAATCCTTTAAATCGCTTTGTTGGATTTAAAGCACCCATATAGATGGCAGAGAAATTCTGAGTCGGCTCATTCAATTCTAACAGGCTCAGCGCTTAATTCAAGTAGTGTTGTGTTATTTAAAGGGTAGGTCAGCATCAATAAGTAACTAATGAATAAGTGGCTGAATTTAGCCTCATGATTTCTTAGAAACACTGTTGAAAACTGAAATCAACACCCAAACAAACAATTTTGTGAATATTTGCTAGATGTCTGTTCTGTGTGTGCTGAAAGAAAAGTATTGTGTTTGTACACAGTCCTGGCTGTGTGAATAGGAGAAAAAAACAAAGTGCATCAGACCGATCCACAGAGCTTTAAAACACTCATGATGCCAATCAGCAGTGGTGGGCGTATCTGCATCATGATGATGAGCAAGTGGTACATTTGTAGAAAAACTGTAGAAAGAAAGATGCTGAGATATTACCAAAGAAGAAATGTCAGAGAAATATAATTGGAAGAAGAAAGGTTACGATCAGGCAAGAGCTTTAGGACCTGTGTTAATTTTGGAGAAGCTTTAGCGCTGGAAGGCCTGAAAATGGACGCAGAGGTTGCTTTGTTTCTGCTGTTGTAATATTCGCTATAGTAACGGGACAGAGTGTCAATGTTTGTCTGGAGCAGGTGTGCTGACGACTGTGTTACATTGCGTTTATTTTGGTGGCATTCATTATTTTGGTGGCAGAGCAATAAAGGGACGGGTCTGTTTGTTTGGGTGTCAATTTCAAATATCAACAGTGTTTCGCAGAAATGTTGCTCTTGTATATAACTGAAATCTGTGGGCATAGCGAAACTGAACACAGAAGCTGCAGTGTGTACGTAAAGAACAAACATGATGTCTGAAGGATCAAGAGTAGTCTGTTCACCTGCCAGGGACACTCTTCTGGGCCACAGGTGAGTCCTTCATAGTCTGACTGTATGTTAGCTGATTGACGTCTGTCCCACTGGCTCAAGCTACTCATTTTTCCACATGGAAATGTCACTAAAGAAAAAAGTAAACATTTACTTAGAAATGATTTGGTATTGCTTGTAATCAGGGGTATTAGCACTCCCCTAATGCACTTGCATAGCACATATGAAGCTAGCTTTGGTGAGACAATATGGAATGGAATTACTTCCTAGTTGCCAGATGAAAAGGAATAAAAACACAATGTCTCCCTATATATATGCCATTACCAGGTGTAACATAGAATACATTTTGTAGTCTGCTTTTGCCTTGTTTGCAAGGTAGAAACTATGAGACAGGGAACTCACCAGCTGGCTCGCACTTCTCTCTCTGCTTCAGTTTCCAGCCGTAAGCACACGAGCACTCGTACGACTGATAGCCCGGCTTACAGAACTGACTGCAACCTTTGCTCTTATCTATTACACATACTGTTTGATCTAGATGTGACAACAATCAAGTTAAGTGAGAATCAAATCATAACAGTACGAGAAAAACATCATGTAGCATCATATAATAAAGACAATTCAGAAAATAAACAGAAGTAGTAAAAACTCTAATCAAATGGTAAATTTAACAGAATTTTGTTAAAGGGGTCATGAAATGCATTTTCAGATCTTAATATCATGTTTCAAGTCACCATTGGCTAAAATTCTTCATAAATATAATATAAAATATAATTTTCAAAAATTATTAAAGACAAGTAAACAGCCTGTAATAAAATAAGAACAAATAATCAAACTACAAGCAATAGCACAAATAAACACAACAGAACAAAGATACAAAAGATATTTGTGACATTTTATCTCAAAATTCTGATTTTATAACTGAGTATATATCATGCAGTTCTGAGAACAAAAATCAGAATTGTGAGATAAAGTCACAAATAAAAAAAAACTTTTTTATTTTTTATTCAGTGGCGGAAACAAGCTACCATAGATTTCAAATACTTCAAAACCTGGTTGAATAAACATTACGTACAAACAAAATAAGTACTGGAATATGCATACACAATTTTTCATATTTTCCTAGTGTCTTGTACCTGTAAACAGCAGCAAGCATCACATGGATGGAAGTATGCATATGGAAATCATACAAAGATGGGGATATGCATAGTAAACTAGGCATTGTAAGCATCATATATGGTTATTTTGGGGAGGAGACGGGGTGGGGATGCATGTACGCACAATCTTCTGCTGATTAGGGTTTCTAAAGGCAGTTTTGTGCAGGTTCTGGCATACGTGTACTTTTAAAAAGAGCTCAATGTGCTCAAAAGCATCTCCTGAAAATGTGCAGTGCTGTGAATGAGATGCATTGTTTTTTTTCTTTTTTTGTTTGTTTATTTGATATTTTTAGAAAGAAATCATGAACATGAATGAAGTTTTTCCAAATCAACATGGGTTGAGTTACATACCCGTCTCGCAGTGGATTCCTGTAAAGCCTGATTTGCAAATGCAGTCATAACCGCCCACACTATCTGAACACATGGCTCCATTTTTGCACGGATGATCAGCACACTGGTCACCATCTAGTATGTAAAACATCATCAGGGATAACACATACGATACACAGAAAACATTATATATCGGTTATTGTATCAAACCCAGACTACAACATATCTTAAGCATTATTAAAAGTTTTTTTTTTTTGGAATGATTTATAATGAATTTATTATGTCAATCACAGCATGCTCATGCCCAATACTTTTTTGTGATGACCACTAAAACTATATAATCAACTGCTGTCCCAGGAAAACTGACATCCCTCGGTTATACTTTACATGTACTTGCTATAGTAATAACAGTAAATTATGCATAATTACATGCAACAAACCCTAATCATAATCCTAACCCTATAGTAAGTGGCAATAAGTGGAACAACTGATTCCACTTGCCTTAATTGGTTTGATTAGACTAGGGCTGCGTTCCAGTTCATTTTTTAAATGCCCTTCCCTTGCTAACTTCCCTCAATCTCGTTGACTCGGATGTACGTCATTGCTTACATTGCAAGAGTGTCCACTACTGGCGAAACCTTTGCAGTGGGCTGAATTGGAACGTCTTAAGCCCTTGATCACGGAGCTGATTTATTATTTATTTTTTCCCCTTACAAAATTGTTTAATGCAGCATTCTATATGTATATATGTGTGTTTTAAATATTTAAAAAAATAATTAATATATCATAGAGTTATTTGTGCTGGGGTAAATTAAACGCGATATGCGGTGACGTCACAATCGTGTTGCACTGTGGGTTATGGAGCTACCTGAAGTGTACATATGAAGTAGACTTGCTCCCTCGGTCAAAATCCATATAAACTTCCCTCATCCACTTCACGAAGTGGAACGCACTTCAAAATGGTGGCAGGAATTCCCCCGAGGTGAAGTGCTTAGGGAAGTTCACGAGTGCGTGTCTAAAACTGGAGTGGGACGCAGCCTATGTCTTCAATCCTACTCCTGGAGGGCCGCTGTCCTGCTGAGTTCAGCTCCAACCTAATCAAACACACCTGAACCAGATAATCAAGCTCTTCAGGATTGCTTGGAAATCACAGGCAGGTGAGCTGAAGAAGGTTGGAAATAAACTTTTCAGGACAGTGCTTCCATGAGCAAGGCTGAAGACGTCTCTGCCATAATGGATATCGATTTTCTTGCATTTGGAAAGACAACAGGCACCAAACTTCCTCACATGACCATCATTCATCTTTAAGTTTCTTTTTGCAGCATTTACAACTTACCAATGTAGACAGACCAGAAGATATCCTTTAAAGAAACAAACACAATCCATGTAAGTCTGTATATAATTACAAGTGCAATTGTGAATATTAGTAATATTAAGTGTAGAGTAGGGGTGTGCGATTCTCACAAAAAAATTTTTATATCCCAATATTTTCTGGGAACTAGCAGGTAACTATAATTAAACAATAGTTGTGTGTTTTTGTTCTGGCACCTTGGTTTAGGCCTGTCATGAACAGCTGATTCCTAAAGCTTTTCATATTCTGCTTATTTTGTGCGGTGCTCATAAATGTACAGATTTATTCGGTCACTGAATCAATCACTGATCTGTTTAAAACACTGATTCAATTAAAAACAAAACAGCTCTGCTGTGGTTGACAATTTTTGTTTGACAAAATAAAGCAAAAACAAAATATTGACAATATTGGGTCTAAAATGTAACTCAAAATGACAACTTATTTTTTTATATCACAATCATTCTGATACTTTTGTGATATTGGTTGACAATATAATTTGATCATGGACGGGTGAGGAATGTCCCTGTAGGCCTAGATCTTGAATTTCAGGGTCATTATTAAGACATGCTACTGTACATCTCACCAGGAGTCTGTGCTCTCTCTCAAGGTGTGTTTCTGTTTAGTTTGTTTTTTTTTTAAAGTGAGTGATGTCAGCCAGCACATTGTCAAAACAATAATTACACTATTATCATAGATGATGATACATATCGCACAACCCTACTGTAGATGGGTGAGTTCATTGGAAGGCTCAGACTCACTGTCCGATAATTATCCTGGAAGACTTCTCTTGCTTCCTCATAATCACAAACTTCCTCTAAACACTCCCTCTCAAGGTTGGCAGGGAGTTTCGTCTCTTCATCACCGGCGTTGCTTCTCTTCTGACGGGAAATTACATTAAGTGCATCCCATTTTTCCAAGAACAGAGGTGCTGAAATATGTAGGGACACAGGAAAATTGTGAAAATGACATTTGCAAACAATTATGAAAATGATTTTATATATTATGAATGGTAGACGTTGAACCTGAAAAACAGATAAAAGTGATATTTATAGTGGTCAATAGGGATGTACTCGAGTACTCGAACGTGACAGCGACGAGTGATGACTGTAATCACTTTGATCATGAAAAATAAAGTTACGTGCTTGCAGCGCCAATCTGATATATACACAGCAATACGAGAACAGGATTGTAATAGAATGTTGGGAATTCTTTGTGCTTTAGTTGCCCGTGTATCAGCGTTGTTGTTATGGGAAGATTGCATCCACAATGGGAGTTGCCCTTTCAAACTAGCACGGTCAAGTTCACATGCGCATTCACGTCCTTTTGTGCAGAAGTTGTAATCAATAACATAGAAGCATCATCTAGCAGTGTTATTTTTTTCTAGTCATATGTTCATGCTTTCATGTCATATTTTTGTCAACATTCATTTTTGTAACAATCTTAAAGTATTTTCGATATCTCCATGAAGGACAGGCCCCGGCCCCCGAGCACTTGTTTTTTAAGACATATCAATGATCGAAATAAGAAATTGGCAAAAATGCCCATCCCTAGTGGTCAACCAATATATATCATCAGGGCCAATATATCGGCCGATGTGTCTGAAGCAGGACTTTTATTTTCACAGTGTGCACACAGACATATCAGATTACTGAGTGCACTGTTGGTTAGTGTTTACTTCCTTTTGTTCAGATTTTTAATTATTATTTTGTGAAAAATATCAGCCATCAAAAAAAAAAAAAAAAAAAAAAAATCAATATCGGTTGACTACTATATATTTTAAATGAAATATTCAACCATGTTTTCTGGTTATGTCCACCAAACGCCTGCACATGGCTGAGAATCCATGGGTACCCGATAAAACATTACATAAAACTTTTACATTGTCATAAACATTTACAAGCTCTGGAAACAAAAGGGATCAAATTGCCAAGAGTATTTTTTAAATGTCATAATGTTCATTGTTTATATTATTTTATTTACACCTTTTATACATTAAATCACTACACTTTATTGAAGTTCAGCTATTAAATGTAAGTGATCAAACCTTATTAAAGCTTTTGATGTGAAGCAATTACTTGTTTTAATGATTTATTGCTTGTTCAAGCATGCAACAATATACAAATGAGAAAATTTTAGTCTTGTCTTTTAAATTGTGTAAAACAGTATTGTTTATTCTCATTTTAAAGCATTTATTCTGTAATAATTGCATTGTGTTTATTGTAATGTAAGTTTACTGGCTACTGGTTGCATTATTATTATGGTTGATATACACAATAAAATACAGTAATGACAGTAAAAACTACAGCTGATAACATGACACAGTTATGCAATGTGAAAAACAATGTTATATCATTAACTGTGAAATCACACTACACAACTGTCATTTTACTGTAATTTACATTCAATTTCTATTGTATAATACCGTGAAAGTATCAGTAGCCTACCCACCTTTTTCCTGTAAACAGCCAGTGACTGCCAATGCATTTTTTAGCTCTATGAATGAATGAATGAATGCAATAAGCATTTCAAAAACTGGCTACCCCTCAACCATCAAAAGGTCTCTTAAAAGCATAAAAGTATTAACATTTTACTTTTAGTCTTTCCATAGCATATTACGGATGTGTTAATGCACAGACTTATATTACAGTAATTTTTGTGTAATGTATGTGCTTGTTGCTTTGACCAAAAATTTTCCTACATTAAACTGGAACATTGATAGATATTTCAAAGTGCTTTCAGTCATTTTGACAGCAAATATTGTATTTCCTGGCATTCCAGTAGACAATGCTGATAGAGTTTAGAAGTGAAAAGGGAGATAAAATTACATTTTAAAGCACTTGTGTGGAAACAAACAGGGAAAGAGACGTGAATGAGGATTTGGAGGAAAACAAGATTCTTAGTGCATTTCAGTGATGGGATGTTGTTCATTAAATCTGGAAAGCAGACCACAAAAATCAGTTTCTGTGTCTTTTTCATATTGTTACAGATGAAAACAAGAAAGAAAGAAAAAAAAAACAATCAGGAGAAAATGAACAGCAGAATGAAGAAAACTCTTGCCACGAATTCTTGTGATACCAATGTCACATTAAATTACCAAGTCTTACTTTATTTTTCCAACAGATAAAAATAGAACACATTGGAAAATGTACAGCTCATTCAATCACACAGACAGATTAGAATTATTTGCCTTATTATATTACAGAATTATTTGCAGTCTTATTATTTGGAATTATTTTTTTCAGTCCTTTTGAGAGTCAGTTCCCAAAACCTATATTTTAAAATGGAGTAGGCTTGAAAGGCTTTGAAAAAGGTGATGAAACGAAGCATCGTACATTGTTCCTGCTGATCCGGCCTTCCCAGGTGAAAAAAAGCATACATGAAAGCACTAAAAAAATACTTAAATACAAGCAAGTACATTTGTAGTACATTCTTATTTTTGTAATAAATAAAATTGTAAAAGTTATACACTATAAATACACCTATTAAAAGTAATTTCTACTTCTGTAGTACTTCAGTGCACTTAAAAAAGTATACTAAATACCACTAATACTTAAATTGATTTTTAGTGCATTAAAATAAAGTATACTACCACAGAAATATACAGAGGAGTTTTATTAGTGTATTTCTTATAAGTGTGCTTTGAATGCTTTAAAAATTAGCTCAATCTTAGTAGACTTATATAGTACTTATATAGTAATCCTAAATTTAAATTAAATTGATTTTATTAAAAAATATATTACTAATGTATTAGTTATAAGTACATTTTCCTAAATGTGGTACTTAAGTACACTTAATATAAATGCACTAATTTACACTAACACGTAAATTGATTTTAAGTGTATTCAGATAAAGTAAACAAAATATACAGAAGTGTTTTACAAGTACATTGCTTGAAAGTGTTCTATGAACGCTTTACATACAATTTTAGTGGATTTTTATATAAACTGTCACTAAGTGCTATTTTAACAGATTTTCATGAAAAATAAAACATGCACAGACAAATCCAAATTAAACCCTGTTAAACCCACATCAATGTGTCGTCACAAGCCGCAGGGTTTAATTTGGATTTGTCTGTGCATGTTTTTTTTACTCTCATAGATGGAGTTCCCATTGACATGCATTATATGACTGACAGACGGCAACGGTTGGAGTTAAAAATCATCATTTGTGTTCTACTGAAGAAACAAAGTCACCTACATCTTGGATGCCCTAGGGGTAATCAGATAAACATCAAATTTTCATTTTTGGGTGAACTACCCCTTTAATATTTCTTCGATTATGTTCATCAGAAAGAAGAAAGTCATATACACCTAGGATGGCTTGAGGGTGAGTAAAGCTTGGGCTAATTATCATTTGAAAGTGAACTAATCCTTTAAAGACACCATTAACATGTAGTTAAGTATATCATATAAAGGGAATATTAACATAGTTATAATACATTTGAAATGAATGATTTATTTTTATAAAATATGTGGGCAATACATTATAAATACATTTTGTATATATTTAACATATATTATTCTTATATTTTAAATAATTCATAAATGTATTTTCTGTTGAGTATATTTAAAAGTGTATGAAAGATGGGTTCAAATGTACGACAAGTGGTAACTAAATACATTTTTACAGATACAGAGATAATATGTTAAAAGCACATTTTAGTTCGTATTCATGGTGTCTCAAAATAGCACAGTTGAGTACAGTTAAATGTTCTTAAGATTATCTTAAGAAGTACTAAAGAAGAATTTTTAGTACATTAAGTACAAAATTAGTGCATGAAAGTAGAGCACTTTAAGTACATTATGGAAGTGTACTAAGTGTACTGAAATAAAGTGTATTTTAGTGCACTTTTTTTCACCTGGGTTATGGGGTCCATCACAGAGCTAGTTAGGGAAGAGGCTATACAAAAACCAAGCTGCCAAATATCCAGCATCTGTACGAGATTGTGGAATCGGAGAAAAGTCTCCAGAACAATGAAACTGTGCCTAGGCAGTGGCTACTTTACGCCCCGTCAAATGGTTTAGTTTATGCATGCAAACTTTTGTCATCGCAAAACCATGCATTCATTAACGGCTTCTGTGAAACATTCGAGAGGATATCCGAACACGAAAAGAGTGCTGATCACTGACACCGCATGCTTGCTTTATAGGCGGCTGCATATATGAAAAAAAAAAAAAAAAACATCTAACCCTAAAATAATTCTAACAAAAGGTTTCTCAGCTGTTTTTTGTAGTATTAGGTGTCCTTAACAACATACTAAAAGTTTACCAAAGTTTGACCACTAGAAAGGTGTAATTTTCAAGATGGTGTCCAAGATGGGCAGGAAGCCCTTAAAATATCCTAACACCTTCATTATTTAGCCAAGTAATCTTGGTGTCTAACCCCATGTTTTCTGGGTCTATGAATCCATTGGACTTGTCTTAATTGCACTGACATGATTACATACTTATGGAATACATGATTTTGTGAGATTACTGTAAGGTTTTATCTTTGTTTGGGGTGAACCAGAGATGTAAACGATTTAGCCTATGTCATGTAACTCCTACTCAGTACGTGTTTTGGACACATACCCTTTTTTTTGCTAAAACACAGACTTGACATTCAATGTAAAAGTTATTGCACCCAAAAGTAACTTAAATTGGAGTTGTAAACAACTCTGAATTAGCCCGAACAGAGGCCTGTGTGTGAACCCTCTAAAATGGTCACTCATTTCAATTTGAATAAGGTAATACATATGTAATGCATCCTCTATAGATGTTTTTGAGTATAAAGGTGGCATTATACAAAACCCAACAAAACTAAATTCACAATTTTCAGAAATTCAGAAGATGGTGGAAGAGAATACTGACATTTGATATTGCTTGCCTCATTGAAATGTTGTTGGCAGCACAGTGTATACCATTTTGCTCAAACAAAATTCATCCTTGACTACTTAAACCAACCCCCCCCCCCACCCAGATTTCTAACACATGAAAAAGGCCAACAATGTGAGTGTGTTAAGAGAGGATGACATTGTTGAATTAGCTTGAGGAAAAAGTACACTCCAAATGCAATTTTGACCATGAGTCATGTTGTTGTAAACCAAGAAACTTGCCCCATTTGCTCTAAAAACTTAAGAGATGGCTCTGATATGGTTGAGGTTCATCAAAAGGGAGCTGATGGAATCAACAATGCAAGTGTACAAAGAGGCGATGACGTAGACTAAACATTTCCGCTGGTGAAATAGTACACTCAAAATGTCGACAGAAGTACATAAATAAAAAAGACATTAAAATCCAACAAGAGAATAAAGCTGAGCCACCAAAAAGAAGTGCCAGAGTAGCAACTGGTCCTTTCAACAGCCAAACCGATTGTCTTTTCTGTGGGACTACGATAACACATGGAAGTAAAGACTCAAGTAGTGTTAAGACTGATACGCTCGCAGAGTCCATTCTTGAGTGTTGTGACAATCATGCAGATCAATGGGCTTTCACTGTAAAAGGCAGGATCGAGTATTATGGCCGTGATCTACATGCTGCAGACTGTGTTTACCACCACTTATGCAGTAGTAGTTTTCGTAACGGATATAACATACCGATACAGTTCCAGAAAGACCCAGAGGATATAAATAATATAAAAAACAATATAAAAAAACAAAAGGCCAAAAAAAAAAAAAAAACGCATTACAAAAAATATAAAAAAATATATTAAAAAATAAAACACAAAAAAATAAAAGGGGTTAGCGGTACTGAGCCTTCACGTGGCGACCCTGTTTTGACTAATTTTACAGTACCACACAGTTCTAATGAATTTATTCTTTATTGGAATCAAAAGAATGGTTATGAACCACAGAAACCACCAACACTAGGCAAAACGATATGAGAAAGGAGAAATATGCAATTACTTAAGGGAAATTGTACTTATTTTTCACATAAATATGCTTGTAACCAATTGCTTTAATATATAATTGTACTTGTAATCACTTATCTATCATGCAAATATGCTATTTAGAATATTACATGGCCAAAACATGTATCAGGCACCAGTATTCCTGGTCTAGGAGGAATACAAAGGAGTAATGGTCATTTTAAGGACCTGACGGCCGCCATTTTGAAAATGGGGCCTTTCTTGGAGTCAAACTTTGGTAAACTTTTAGTATGTTTTTAAGTATATCTGATACTACTGTAAACCATTGAGAAACCTTTTGTTAGATTTTTTTTTGGGGTCAAGCCATATTTGCAGCTGACAATTATTAAACAGAGCGAAACATCTATTTACACTGACAGCTACTCTGAGTGAAGTAGTCACTGAGGCGCCAACAGACTTTTTTCTGGATCTTCGTGACGTGATTGGAGCTTTAACTTTAACTTCTACATTTCCATAACTGTTTATTTCACACCGACATAATAAGTTGTTCTGAGTATGGGTGGGACATTGATATCATGACTCCACTTCGTGCTCACTACTGCACAGACTCAAGACTCAAGATGTCAGCGCCATAATGGCACACTGCTGGCTTCAGTTACTACAATGAAAGAGAGTGAAGGTGCGCCGTCCATCTTTTTGTAGAGTCTATGGCCTCTACATTGACATTCATTAAAAAAAAAAGTCATCTGGTCTCATTGACTCTTCTTCTTCTTCCTCTTTTTTTATTACCCTCAAAGCTTCCTGCCAGACCAAGTAGGGCTCGCTACAGCCTGCATTGGACATCCAACTCCGCCCACATCCAAGTGTGATGTCAGAAGCCACGCCTGTGATGGGAAGTTTGGATCATTTTACTGACTCGGATCTTTGAATCTTGTTCATCAAAATGAATGAATCTTTTTTCAAGTCATTTCGTTAATTTCAGCAGAATATAATTAAAATGTAGCATGATAATGTTACATGTTACATGGTAATGGAAGGTTTTGAGTGTTTCAGGTAGGCTTTAGGTGTGTTTCATGTGTAATGGTAGGTTTTGACTGTGTTTCAGGTGTAAAGGTAGGTTTTAGGTGGCTTTCAGTGTGGTCTGTCAAAAAAGACAAATGAGGATTAATGAGGATAAGCATGATTTTCCCCCCCAAACCACTTCACCAGAAATCCAGATAATTTCCAGCTAATGCAGCTAATTTCATTTGTTAATGCTACAGTGACGGGTAGGTTTAAGATCAGTGTTTGGTGTAGGCAATATAATACTGTGATTGACATGACCAATAAAATCGGCTGCAGGGCGGCATGGGCCTGGCTTCTGATGTCACACTTGGATGTGGGCCGGGTTGGATGTCCACCGCAGGGTGCAGCGAGACGCTTCTCTGCCAGCCCATGCCGTCCAGAGAGGGGGAGCTGGACTTCATTTATTTGGCTCTGTCTGCAGTGAGCAGCAACACTTGGAAGTTGGCAACATTTCATAAAAGCGAAGATGACGCAGTAGTGATTTGAGAGTTCTCCTCAAATCTCTACCCCAACACTGTCAAATTAGCAGACAGTCTCACTTTTGGGAGCGTTTGGTAGAACAAAATATATAAGGCAATCTTTTTGTTCAAATTTAATTGTACAATATATCAAACAAAAACAATTCGCAGCAACAGTAGAGACATTTAGCGGGGAAACAGACGGACTTGGCAACCCAGGTAGTACTCGCAACGGGATTGATCACGTGGTGTCCGTTACTATTCTCAACGCTTGTCATGATGGGCCAATCGTCTTTTACGACGAGGCGTTTTATTTAAACATTTTATATGGGCACTAGGGAAGATTTTAATTGGTATGTTAGGCTCCAGTGTTTGCTTAATTATTTTCTACGATTTATACGCTGAAATGACCAAATGTCTGACAAAAAGACAACAGGAATGCGGCCCATGGAGATACGAAGACCAATGTTTATCAACCACAACATAAAGAGTTACAGACTCCAGACTCCAAAAGCTTTAAACGCAGTAAAATGCATTACCTGTTCTTTTGTGCAATCCAGCCGTCACGAAGCCAAATAAAACTGCGAGTGAAAGAAATCTTCCGAGATAAGCCATGATGATGGTCGACGCCTGTGGAGAAAGCAGGGATAAATAACAGCGCGCTGTCAGCAGTGGTGGATTGTTTATTAACGGGCAGAACGGTTATTTCTAACGCTGTCCTACATCTTCAGTTTACAATTAGGATAAACATTACATTCATACGCAGTGGTTGGTTTTAACCTCAAAAAGCAATGTAGGTTCACTGTCATTTAGCTTTTATTTATTATATTAGATAATGGGTCACTCACCCGCTCAGCTGGTGACGCAGATCTGAACGAACTCTGTATTGACTGGAAACACTTACTGTAACTGCGCTGACAGTCTGCTATCCTATCGATTGAGGTTATTCAATCTGGATCAGACGCACATCAGAACAATTATTGTTATTCTGTACAAGCAAGACCCGTCCTGCGTTTGTGCATATAACCACACGAGGGTGCAAATGGACTAGCAAATGTCGTTTTCCGTCAGATTGGCTTGAAAAATGAATTGTATTCAACTACAATTTGATGTTTTCATCAGTTTCACCATCAGCGCAATTTTAAGCAGAGATTTACAGACCCACATTAAAACCGTTTTGGCCAAAAGGGAAGACAAGAATAGAAATGTAACAACTATAATAAAAGCTAATATATGTAAATAAATCGATTAAAATGAAAGATATGTAGTAATATGTAATGTCCCTAGTGAAAAAGAAGTAGGCAATACCAAACTGTACTTAAAGTGTAAATGTAAAAATAAATTAATACATCTATATATTAATCGAAAATACCCTGTTATATAGTACTTGTTTCATGCTTTCTTTAATGCACACAGAGAAACTTTGATCACTACAAATTACACTACAACTTGTTTTGAGGATGAGAAAAGGATGAGATGTACTGTAGAAAACACCACATACTGACTGCTACTTTTGATATTGACCCCCCTCTGTTCAAGAACTCATAATTCCATTTCTGTTCATCAAATGTCTGTGAAATTTATTCAGTTTATGTCTCAGTTGTTGAAATCTTTTTATGTTCATAAAACATTTGCTGGAAAAAAAAACCCAGCTGAAAGTAAGAGGACATTTCATTTTAATTTTGTGCAGTGTTATCTTTTCTTTTTTTATTAAGGGGAAAAAGTGTTACAGATGCGTCAAAATACAATAACATCATACTTGTAACAAACAAATGTAGCCTACACTAGAGGGGGCTTAATATATATCTACATAAAAATATTGAAAAATTTACAAATTTAATTGTTTTTTTTTACGTATTCGAGTCAATATAATGTTCAATTTCTTGCAAGAAAACTTACATTTGTGAATATGGAATTTTGCCATTAGAAGTATAATTTTATATATATAAAATTATATATATATATATATATATATATATATATATATAAACCTGGCTGCGCTTGACATTTCACAAAGTGATGGTCATACTTGACCATTATCTTTGCAAGTGCATGTGTGGTGTACAACAAGAGAACGGTACATGGCTGATCCACGAGTTTACACGTACATGAAATCAAAATAAAGTAATTCGTATAGCAATTTATGCGTATTTGGCGTGCTGTCCGGGGGAGGGCTCCGAGCTCGGAATTTGGCCCAAACCCAGAGTACTCCCCCTCCTTAACTGGGATAGAAACCAGCCTAGAGTGAGGTGATGTGGTGGTGGAGGGATACTGTGAAACTGGTAGCTGGATAGAGGTGAGAGACAGCTTTATATACCAGCTTCCTCTTGCACTGATTGGTTGATTACCTGAAAGTGCGCCTCCCGAATTTTGTTAAATAAAACTTAATATGTTGAGGGGCTCTAGAGGCTCTTTTGTACTGTGGGGACATTTTGCATGGTTTGGGTCAACTTGTCTGCTTTGAGGGAAGGTTCACTGCAAATCCATCCAAAGTTGTTCTGAGTGATTACCTTTACTATGATGAAAGTTTTCTATACTGTTGAGAATGGTCTTCTAAGGAAAACAGACCTTAATCAGCCTGCTGCCATGTTGATTCCAAAACGAGGCTGTGAGGGGAAAGCCTTTGGATGTACCACTACTAAATGTAGCGGCGTGGACTTCAAATCTGATTATTAATATGGTGGAGTCATGGGCAGACGAGCACTCAAAAATCCCCAGATTCCTCCTCCTGAAAGCTTTCAATAATTGGATTGAAGGGTATGTTAATGAACGGCAAGAATGCATTAAAGGTATTAGGTTTTCAGTAGGAAAGGTGTAATTTAAGTGGCCCCTAAAGTAATAATTAACAATTTTTACAACGGAAGTGATTCAATCAAAAACCAACTTTAGCTCGATAAAAATTTTCCTATTGTCACTGTGAAGCTGCTTTGAAACAATATGTATTGTGAAAAGCGCTATATAAATGAAGATGACATGACCTGACTTGACTTGACTTATATATGAAAAACATAATTTGTCTCAAATTTGTCTCTAATTTGTTAAATTACAATTAGAATTGGATTGAATATTTGAGAATAAAGCTAAAGGAGTATTTGTGAGGTCAAGGCGCAAATGGTTGGAAGGTGGTGAAAAGAACTCAAAATATTTTTTTAATCTTGAAAAGAGAAATACTGACTTGTCCTCTTTAAAAAGAATTAGGATTGATGCTAAATTTTCAGTGGACGTAAATGAGATCTCTCAGTTTGTAACAAGCTTTTATAAAAAATTATACACAAAAGATGACTTTTTTTGGATAATATAAAAATAAATTCTACAGTAATAGATGAAGACTCAAAAAAATTATGTGATAGGGATATAACATTGGATGAAAAATTTTATAAAACCTTTCAGGAAGATCTCTCTGTGTTCCTTTTACATGTTTTTCAAGTAATATTGGAAGCTGAGAAAATGCTGCCTACAATGAATCAGTTTAAAAACCCTTTTTCCAAAGTTGGGGATAACACTTTATAATATCGTTCAGTTATAAGTTAATTAACTAATAAATTATTAGTTAATGATGAACAAATCATTTACAAAACATGGCTATACGTTATTAGTTATTAGTTGATACATTATTTATCACTTATAAATCATTGAAGTATTTAAGTCAAAATTGTTTTAGTATCATTATCTCAATAAACAATTGTTAATCATGAACAAATGATGAACAAACCATTAGTAAATGATCAATATATGATTTATTGATGAAGTTGTAAGCTGGTCTGTGTTCAAAAGCACAAACATGCAGGTATGCTAAAGCACTATTTTTAAGAAGAATAATTTATTTGTTTTGAAGTGGATAAACATTTATAAATGCCATACAGTCAGGTGATTCCAGTGGGTTATGTTAAATCCTTTCACTCATCAGCACAGACTTGTGGAGTGTGTGAAGTATGTGGGATCTAGTGATAAAGTCAACCTCTGAACCGGTTTTACCTTCCCCTGAAGCTCACATCAAGTGCACAGAGTTAAAGACTCCATGTGTGTCAGAGAAGACAGCTGTCTATACCCTCACCAGTCAGCACTTACTCTGCAGTACACACTACAAAGTGTTCAACACGTTATAGATGATGTGTAAATGCATGAATTAATAATTTGCAAAGCTTTCTGCATCCCCTATTCTAAAGTGTAAACTATTCATCACTTGTAAATGTGTTACACATCATTTGTAGACCTTTCTTACCTGTTACAAATTATTTGTATATACAAGTAATTTATAACACTTTCTGCATCCCCTATTCTAAAGTGTAAACTATTCATCACTTGTAAATGTGTTACACATCATTTGTAGATCTTTCTTACCTGTTACAAATTATTTGTATATGTATACAAGTCATTTATAACACTTTCTGCATTCCCTATTCTGAAGTGTAAACTATTCATCACTTGTAGATGTGTTACATATCATTTGCAGATCTTCCTGTTACACGATCCATCTCATTCCATCACTTTACCCAAGCCTGAACTTTAAATGTTTTAAAAAATAAACTTACACTCTGCCACCATTTATTTAGCACTTCATCATTTATTTTTTGTTTCCCATGGGGAAGCTCCTCACCATAACATGAAAACGCACCATAAACTGACCATAAACATAGTCCATTATTTTGTGCATTTAGTTTTCAGAAGTTGAACAATACCACCGTGTGAGAAAAAGATTATTTTTCCATAATATAATCATTATACATTAATAATCGTACATATCCTCTGTCTCATCCATTAAAACTTTCAAAATTGGTGCTTCAAACACCACGACATAGGTTTGCAGTGACGTCAAACCTCGCTCCTCATTGGCTGTTGTCAGAGATGGGCATAAATACATGAAAATGTATTTAAAAGTAAAATACAAAATACTGTGTGAAAAAAAAGTATTTAAATACAAATACAAAATACTGTGTGGAAAAATGTATTTAAATACAAATACAGTGTTTTGTGTTTTAAAAATACACAAAATACATGTGAAACTGGCCATCCAGTGAAGTATCACCATTAAGGCCCATTCACACCACAAATGATAACTACAAAGATAACTATATTAGCATATTCTATGCATGTGCTTTTGTTGCTTTAAATGCTCAAGCTCTGTAAAGTCCCACTGTAGTCAATCATTTTATCCTTTAAAACTCATCTTTGATAATCAAATTGACATATTTAAACTTTTTTCCTGTGAAAATAATTTTTTCATGGCTTCAAATAGCTTAAATTTAACTTAAACACACTTGCTTCATTTAGTATACGTGGGTCCATGAGTGTTTAATTTAGTAACCCAGGCTCCACTCAATCACACCAGCTCTGACTACCTGATCCACTCGGTAACTGTAGAAAATGCTGCCGCTACACAATGGCAAGTGGAAATATTGGTTTAATTCGGACATGTTTGAACAATAAACTGATTCTGAAGAGGGAGAGTGAATTATACAGAGTTGTCTACAAGTCGATGTCCGAATGGTAATGTGTTTTTTGTATCGCTCTCTACAATATCGGATACACAGTCTTTAGCTTGACTAAGTTATTAAGCAGCTAATAATGTGTTGCTAATGTTACATATTATGATCTTACTGGTCATCTCAGAATCAGACAGCTGCCTTCTAAAAATCAGCATCCACAAATGCTTTTAACCTCAAGTAAGTCCCGCCCCTCATGTTGACAGGATTGGTTACCTGTTTGTGATAGTATGAAACAGGAGCGGTTTCGAAGCAAGCTTCCAGCAAACTTCGAAGCTTTACGAATCTTTTGTTTTGAATCAGTGTTTCATAGCACGTATCAAACTGCCAAAGTCACGTGATTTCAGTAAACGAGGCTTCGTTACACCATAAATGTTTCGAAATTTCAATAGTTCACCTCTGGGGGGGGGGGGGGGGGGGGGGTGACTTTGGCAGTTTGAAACACGCACCGAACCACTGATTTGAAACAATGAAGATTCATAAAACTTCGAAGCTTCATGAAGCAGTGTTTTGAAATCGCCCATTACTATGTGGCAGGTCTAGTAAAGTTCTGCTTGCATGTGGTTGGTTAGTCTGCTCATTGATCACCCTATCAGTGGGCATCGGAAGTGTATATAAACTGGCTGGTTAGATGGAATGGCATCACAAGTCACCGCCCCATTCTTCCTGTCACGTTAGTCGCCATTCAGGTATGTTGTGTGATGTTGGCTGTATTGTCAGTGGTAAATTGTAGCTAATGTTAATTTATTTTTAGAACGGCACGGTGGATGAAATCCTGTGGCTGGCATTAGATTGAGGTACGTAGAAGTCGTTTGTGATGTGTATTTAAGAATTTGCTCGCAATGTTGCGGCATCTCTGTTTGTGTATAGTCGGAGGTTTGGGTGAGACTGATTCAGGCACAGCCAGTACGAGTGATTGCCTTACAGTAAGCGGGTTAATCCCTCCAACGTGCACATTGCCTTCAGATAGACTGGACGAGCCCTCAGCCTCTCAGCATGCGTTGTCTGCCTGATTGTTTTGGTTTTTCCTCTTCATTACAAATAGTGTTACCGTGTAAAGATTTGTTAATGTGAACTTGTTTTGTTTGTTATTGTATTTTTCTCCTTTTTTCGTATTGTATTGGTTTATTGTTTAAGGATATTGGTGTTTTCCTTTTGTTTGTGTGTTATATCAGTGATTGTTTCTATTTCATTTTCTATTTTCTGTTTGTATAGTAATAAGTGATTAGTAATTTTTTTTTTCTCTTTTTTTCATTTTGTATTAGTTTATTTGGTATTGTTAATTTCAGTATCTATAAGTTGATTTGTGGGGTTATTGTGTGAGGGGGAAATCTTTATTTTTCATTTGTATTTGTAACGCTGAATCAACAGAGTTAGGATCCATTTGCAGCTTTATTAAAAGATAAGCCAAATTACTTTACTGGTCCGCATAATACAGAAAAATTAGTTGTGTCCGCAGATCTATGCAAACTGGAATAATTTGATAACGTTTTGTCTATACATAGGGAAAGGAAAGGGAAGGGGGCCTTCGCAGGGGATAGTTTAGTTGAAACGTCAGGGCTGGTTATCATCATGTCTAGATGCAGGTCCTTCATCCCATCTGGATACGGCCTGGATCTGGCAGGCTGCGGCAAACCTCGGGATAAACAGGGAGAGACTAACATTAGCGTAGACGCCGTTCTTCTTATGATGTACATCAGGTGTTATGGGAAGTGTTCCCGGTTCCAGCTGACCTAATCTATGCAGCCTAACAATGTACATGATTTGAATTATAGAAGTAGATAATGGTTCATGTGTATGCAAGTTTAAACAGATGTGTTTTTAGTCTAGATTTAAACTGACAGAGTGTGTCTGCTTCCCGAACAGTGATAGGAAGACTGTTCCAAAGTTTAGGTGCTAAATAGGAAAAGGATCTGCCGCCTGCAGTTGATTTTGATATTCTAGGTATTATCAACTGGTCTGAATTCTAAGAGCGCAATAGACACGAAGGACTATAATGCATTAAAAGCTCGCTCAGATACTGGTTAGCTAAACCATTTAGTGCTTTGTAAGTAAGTAGCAAAATTTTAAAATCTATACGATGTTTAATAGGGAGCCAATACAGTGTTGACAGAACCGGGTTAATATGGTCATACTTCCTGGTTCTAGTAAGAACTCTAGCTGCTGCGTTTTGGACCAGTTGTAGTTTGTTTAACAGGCGAGCAGAACAACCACCCAGCAGAGCGTTACAGTAATCTATCCTTGAGGTCATGAACGCATGAACTAACTCTTCTAAAAAAGCCAGCAAACTTGGGTTTAATTTGGGTATGCTAGATCCTATAGCTGTCTGTGTAATTGCAACTATGGCAGCTGAGAAGGTCATTCTTTGTGTTCTTTTTGAAGAATTTTCAGAGCCTGATGAAATTGGTATAAATACGTGTTTAATACTGCAAAATACGCTCAATGTTACAGTCACTGCCCTTGTCGTTCAGAATAAAAGAGAACACATTTGTAAACGACTTTACTTGTACCCATTGTGCGAGCTGTCTCTTTAATCCCGCGTGGTTTATATACATGCTGCTGCTGATTGGGCTGACATTTTTGACACACCCACCAAACAAGAGAAAACGTATCTCAAGCCCGTTGCACACCATTGCACACCGTTTCCAGGAAACATGTCGTTCAATCCGGAAACCGTAGCAAAACGTTGCGCACCAGTTTGAGCTTGAACGTGCCCCAGTCAGAACTACGATGGAGCAGAGCCATTGAAAGAGTTTTTAAATGGCTCTGCGATGTAGGAATTTATGTATGCATTTTGAGTATTCATAAATTTTGTTATTCTTATACGAACAAAAGTATGAATGGTTATGGCGATGAGTGTTACATTTGCATTTTATTGTATGAATAGGCATGACAAAGTAAAAGTGTTGAAAAGCAGCTGAGGCTCTGTCATTTTTTTTTCATTTTACTTTATTTACCTCAGGAGTGTTTACTATGCGGCTACGCATGGAAAAGAAAGCGCACGAGATGAGACCCAGACCATGGATTAAGAATACATTAATACAGTTAACCATGAGAATTTATTTTCATATGGCATGACAGCTACAGCTTCAAATCTGTTAAGAGTCAAATTGAAATTCGAAAGTAAATTATAATATCTACTTATTTATTTATGTTATAACATAATCTGCGCAACACCGTCGTTGACTTTCTTTGATGACGTTTGCAGGGCGTTCCAAATGAGCGAAGATTGTCAGCGAAGTCCACTTCAATTGATATACCGTGCTCAGGGAGTAGGGAGCAGTGAACACCGCATAGGGACCTTGTCGAATGGAACGCAGCTCTGTACTTGGCTGCCAGTTGCCGCACGAGCAGCGCCCGGAAGCCCGGGCCTAAAGTACACATTATTCAAAACATTACTCAAAGTACAAAACTGTCAAAGACACCGCACATATAAATAATAAGGATAACAAAGTAGAATGTGCAAAAAAATCTCGAAACATGACATCTTTTTATATTATCTCCACAGTTCTGGCCTGGGCAATTCAAAGCATTGGGAAAAAAAGCTCAGAAAGCACCTTCTCTGGCCCTGTCCCAAATGGCAATCGCAATCACGGCACAAGTGTAAAAGTAGCTCAATTCCAGACGTGGCAACAATGAGCCGAGCGTCGTTACATGGCTAGCGGCTGTGTGACAGACAGCTGACAGCATGCATTTTAAAAAGGGAAAGGGATGCAGAAATGTTTTATGACTTTCTATTGGGTTTTGACATGCTTTACTGCCGGTGACGATGGGGCACTGGACCATATAAACAAGTAAAATATGTATGGTTAAATTGTATAATGTGACTTTTATATCATTAGCAACTATTAGTTAACCTTATTTGTTTTTTTATGTTAAATGAAATGTTAACTGTGAAAATATATACATTCATATTTATAAATTTACTCTGTATTCAAACCCGTGACTTCCCACCCTTGAACTCGTACTAGATTGATGTACTCCCAGTTCCGCGCTCTGACGTCACTTAGCCCGCGAAACAACAATGGCAGCCCCTACGGATGCGGTGTTTATGCAAGTGCATGGTAAAATAATGTAAAATAAAAGGTATAACAGCTTCTCTTGCCTTATGCGCCATTTTTCCTCCTCCGTTTCCCTCGAATAAGCAAGGAGTAAGCACCTTTGGCGATAGAAATAATTATTAAATGATTAAAATTATTAAATGAATTAGTACATTTTAATTAAATTATTAAAATTATTAAATTAATTAGTAAATGAACATAAGCCTCATGAGCATAAGCCTCATGCTGGTTTGTTTACACTCAGGCAGTTTGGCTTGACTTGCCTGGAACGCTACAAAGTCGTGAGTCGTGGTTTGAAGTCGTGGCTTACGGGCTCAAACACCTGCCTGGAACGCAGCATAAGTCTAAATTTAAAGTACAGTAGGCTACTTTAGGATTTTATTCAACTCCACTCCATCTCAGAGACAATTATTGTATTTATGAAAAACTGACGTTTTGGACATCATGGATATTACAGTTTGATTTAGATATTACATATTGGTGAAACTGGGGGATTGCTTATCGCTGCGTTATTCACTGCGTTATTGAAAAAGGCTTCAGTATCGAGGAAAAAAGGAGTTTTTCCCCACACGCAGTATGAGTGAAGTATCGAAAGGGAACTATGTTGATATGGTTTGCTTTATTGGCTGGATAAAGCAAACCAGCTTCTTGATATGAAAGTTTTGATGGATGAGGATTGAAGTAAATCAAAGTAAAGATGGTGACGACGTACAGGAGTCGTACATTAAGCTCGCGTGAGTCTGTTAGATTGATGGGCAAACAAATCATGTATGAGCGCTCTCGATGCACTGATCGCATTGTATTTATGCACAGACACATTTCAGTACATTCACGTTGTTTTCACACACATTCAGGATAATGTTTGGATTTGTCCTGTGTATGTTGCTGTTAGGGATGGAACCGTTTGGTTCTCCACCCACGGTTTGGCACACGCTTGCACCGCAGTTCATCCCAAATCTGACGACGCATCTATAATATGGTTTGTTGAAAACAACATGCAAAACAGACGGATTCGGCTAATGTATGTTTCAGTCGATGGATGTGTATTCTGGTTTCCCAATACGTTACAACATGGACAAAACAGTCACTGTAAAAAAATGTTCAATGATGTGCCGAAAGCTCTATGACCAGTCATTTAAGCCGTCATCACCCGGGTGTTGATAGCGCGCGAGCGCAGGTGAGACCTGAACATCTCACGTTGCTATCTTTGTTTAAACTAAACTCATTTAAACCTTGCCAATATAAACATTCATCTGTAAGATGCAAAAGAGAACTTGCGCGCTCTGTGAGGAGATTTGTGTGCGCGCTCATCCGAAGCGCGTTCATGGAGAGCTGCGTCACAGCGCGCAAATACTCTTGCGCAAATTCTCTTTCAAGTTTTGCACCTAAACTTCACACAAAAATGATGTCAACATGCCCATCTTAGCGAGTATCCTAACAAACATAGTAGGTTATGTCTTAAGAGAAAAACCAGACAGACAGCGCATGTGTATCAGTATCAATGTACTGGGTCTTTGAATTATGTCTTAAAGGGACAGCAGTCTAATATTCCTGCACTCTTTTTTTAATGTTAATCAAAGAAAAAAGACGAAGAAATCACTCTTAACTGAATAGCTTTTGTAACTTAATGTTTCATCTTTATTTAATTATTCAAAGAAGTTTGCAATTATTTTATATTTGATTACTTTGTGCAGTTTCTGTACCTGAAAACTATTGTTAAATAGTTGAAAAAACTGTAAAGCATTGTTGATTTTTTTTTTATGGCTGCTTTGGTGTACATAAATGTATGAATTATATTAAATATCATTTGGTTATTTAGTGTCCTTTTTTGGAAAGACATCTAAATTTACCTTGAAAAAAGTTGAAAAATACAGTTTTGTGAAAATTACACTTCAGTCTGATGGTTTACTTTGCTGGATATAGGCAATGATGGCAAAATGGACATGTTAAACCAGATAAATGGTGCATGCTTAATTTCACGATAAGTGTGCGATTAATCACGATTAAGGGTGTGCGATTAATCGCGATTAAGGGTGTGCGATTAACCGCGATTAAAAAAAAAAAAAAAAAAAAAAAACGATTGACAGCCCTAGTTTTTACATTAAAATACATCGTTTTATAGCTACATTACTTAAAGTACCTTTTACAACTATTTACAACAGAACATGTTTGTTTAACATCAGAAAAACAACATTACATTTTCAATTAACAGTAGGCCTTATATAAAACTTTCATTCTGCTAAATGGAACTCCTAAACCTGGATGGGCTCCACATTAGAGACCCTGGTAAGGCCTCTCTGCCAGCAGGACATCATCTGGGATGAGTGCATATTTCCACTGTCCACTGCGTATCTACCAACAGGTTTGCAGGGCTGACTCAATCGACGGCTGCCATGTCACTGAGATATTTTCAGAAAGAGGGAAGAATAAAAGAAATTAACTCACAAACTCAAATCAAACCATAAAATATTTGAACATGCAAAACAGTTATTTGGTCCATTCAAATTTTAATGTATATTTTAAGATATGTCAGTGCAAGTTTATTTTAGTTAAAACAACTGAAACATGAATTTTAGTCTGGGACTAAACATTTTTAATGTTTTTTTTATATACTGTTCATATTTTTTCACCAATATGTAATCTCTAAATCAAACTGTAATATCCATGATGTCCAAAACGTCAGTTTTTCATAAATACAATATTTGTCTCTGAGATGGAGTGCAGTTGAATAATATCCTAAAGTAGGGGAGAGTGGGGTAAGATGAGCCATTTTTTACTTATGTGGTCCTCAAGATAAGGGAAAATGAGGCAGAAGTACAATGAAAGTATTTAAAGTAATTTCAGGATGTTTCCTATCATTTTAAATGATCAGAATACATCTATGACATCTATGAATACATCTTATAAAAAAGTGTTCCTCTGGCTCAATTTACCCCAGGTAAGGGGTAGGTTGATCCGAGTCAGTAGGTGGGTGTAAACTGACCATCTAACTGAATCTGGATCAAACCCATGTGAAATTTTAAAGATAATGTACCTATTTTAAAAACAAATTTAATAATCACATTTCCTTTTACAAATATTCTTTGTTAAATTATTTTACAAATATTTCTTTTTTTAAAGCTAACTTAAACAACATAAAACCAACCAAATGAAGTTGAAATTTCAGTATGTTTAATTGTTTGCATTTCTGAAACAATATGTTGAACACCAAAGTTGTAACCTTCCCATAAACAGGCTAAACAGAGAGTTTGTTGAGTAAAATTAAATAAAAACTAAATAAGAATGAATAAATGTCACTGAAACTAATAAACATTTTAGTCAAAAGGTTCTTGACATGGTAGTTTTTCTGCAATGTCGACCATGTTAGGCCATTAGAGACTGCAGGTGGAAAGATATATGATTAAACATCCTCTGGTTTGTATCAGAGAAGGATTTGGTGTACTTGTATAATGTTCCTATCAAATAGACTCGAAAATAAAGATAAACTAAACCAGTTGTGTAAAATTACATTGAAATGACACCAGTTTATACTTCAGATTTAACTTAAATTCAACGCCTTATCGTGGGGTAAGTTAAAACGCCGGCTCAATTTACCCCACAGCATTTGGCTCACTTTGCCCCATAGCTGCCATTTTAGGAAAAGCTAGCTAGCTTACCAATTCAGAATAATATTTAGATAAATGACTTGCATGGTTTTATACGTTGCTAAATCACCAATATTCATCATAATTATTTTTAGACCTGGACAAATTTGCTTTGATGAAACAGCCATTACATCTGTTATGTTAAAATTTTACTTTGACAAGCCAAAAACAGTTTTTAAAGTAAATAAGCGACTTCCACTCCTCCCATGTGCTTCTCCTTTTCACAGTCTGGCAGAAATGATGGGTGGTTCTAAAATATATGGTCACATGACAATAAAATGGTACGGTTGCCAAGATACAGGGGGTGGGTCAACTTACCCACTGGCTCATCTTAGCCCACTCTCCCCTACTGTACTTTAAATTTAGACTTATAGACAGCTTAAATACAGGTTAAATGTATAAATATGAATATATATATTTTCACAGTTAACGTTTCATTTAACATAAAAAACAAACAAGGTTAACTAATAGTTGCTAACGATATAAAACTAGCATTGCATAGTTTAAACATACATATCTTACCTGTTCATATGGTCCGGTGTCCCGTCGTCGACGGCAGTGAAGCATGTCAAAACTCAATAGAAAGTCATAAAACTTTAAAATGCACTCACAAACGTCAACTGTCTGTCACACAGCCGCTAGCCATGTAACGACGCTCGACTCATTGTTGCCACGTCTGTGATTGGGAAACTTTTACACTTGTGCTGTGATTACACTATTTTTGGGATGGTTTTGTTGCACAGACCTGGCAACCCTCCACTCCAAAGCCCCACCCCTTTCATGCACTTCGAAGTGCGTAGCCCCTGAATTGGGACACAGCTGAAGTGTGCCATTTGGGACAGGGCCAATCTCTGCTGTTCCTGAAATTACTGTAATCATAGTAATATGCGCGCATAAGTAAAGTGAGAGCATTACTGCAAACACACTTTTGTGTTTGTATTTGGATTAGATGTGGACATATGCAGAAAATTAAGAAAACTGCTTCACAAGCGCAGGTGTTTTACATACGCCCAACATTGTTTTCCTCTCTTACAGGTAAAGTTTATGTCGAAAGTGAAACTATTTCAACAGACTCCATTTTGTGAAAGGAAGAACATGAACAACATCAGGAAAGAGAAAAGCTGTTTGTGAATAATGTGAATCAGTTTGAGAATAGATCAGTTTAATGCTGTTATCGACAGATGGATTTATGAACTGAATGAATTGTGTTTGATGATCTTCATTGTTCAATGTTGAGACAAGGTAAGTTTGAACAAACTAATTTCTGAATTCATTCTCATGTCTTGCATCATTTAATATTTAATGACATGTGCATAACTGTTATAATGTACTTCTGTAATGTCAGTCTGTTTTGATGTTTTATTCTTTGTGCTGTAGTTAGTTTTTCTTTCTCTTGATAGTCTTCCATACCAAACACCAGCTGATAAAATTCAGTCTGTGTTTTGTGGTCACAGAGAAACAAAGCTATGCTAAAATGTGTTTATCAGTTTCTTAGGAAGAATTTCAGTCAGGACCACTTAAGTCAAAAAATTACCATAGACAAACTTTTTAGTCATTTTTTTTTTTTATTGGCATATTTTGCTGAAGTTACATTTGGTGGTATGGCTCTGTTCTAAATTCCCCATCCTTTCCATGAGCTCCATGAAAGCTAAGACTGGGAACAGCAGCAGCTTCTGGGGACAACCTCCCATTTTTTAACTTGGAGAGCAGCACAAAATCCCCCTAACAGAGCATGCATCAATGACAACAGAATGACACTGATTAAGTTAAACACAAGTTTAAGGAGGAGCTGGGGGAGGAGGTGGGTTGCAAACAGCGTGCAGTGGAATCAGCCAAGCAAGCAGACAGATGGAAACTGCGTTTAAGTAATGCGCCTTATTTGAGAGTTGCCAATTGAGTCCATAGAAATCGGAACAGCTGATATGGGTGGGTTTGGAATTTGTGAATCAGCTGATAGCGGATCTTGACTATGAGGACTGCCTGTACTAACGCAGAATGCCTGATTTCTTGATAATCATAAATGTATTCATACACTCAGGTTTCCTCTATTCACAGTTTCTTAAACCTTTGAATTATGAATTGGACAGACAAAATCATTTTTGTTTGTTGTTTTTCCAAAGGATACTACTTTCTACTATTTAAATATTGTGTGCAAATAATTCACAGCCACATTTAAACTGATAAAGCATACCGAAGATGTTCATATTTTTATTAAATGTTTCATTCTGTATCTCTAAAGGTGTAAGTTGTTGCTGCATCGCAAAAAAAATTGCATGCTTCCCCTTACTTTAACGCATATAAAAATATTTATTCATTAAATTATTTATATCATTGTATTGGATGAGTGAGCAGCAGACTCCCTCTCTCACACGCACCCACAATCAATCGCTTTATATATATTTTTAATAAAAAATAACTCTATAAATGAGTTCCAAATGACACTTATTTTTGAGCCCCACACTTTTCAGCACTCCAAAGCTCTAACATTGGATAGTTTGGACAAAAAGAATATATGCATTATCACCTCATTCAACGTCAATAATTCACCTTGACAACCATCCCTTGTAGGCATCACTGCACTTTAGCTATGTTCGTTATTGATATGTCAGGGTAATGTTCTTAAAACACTAATCAAAGAAATACCATACCTTCTGTTCTATTCTTTCTAAAGAATGTTAAAAGATGTGCTTGAACCGTTTTCCTGATCCTTGAACAAGCACGAAAAATGACGAAAGCTTGCTTGAATCAGAGCTCTGGTGTGACTTTGGAGTATGAGGTCTCTGCGGAACAAAAGTGGGCGTTTCTGTATTTGTGGTTGTTTTCAAACTGGTGGGTGTTTATATATCATGCAATGAAAATGATCCCCTTCACCCGACCCGACCCCAGCCCTAAACCCTACCCACACTCTGACGTGGGCAAATTAGGTAACGCTCTCAAGGCCCCTCTGTTTATGGCCTCGCCCACTGATCATTACTGTCCTGCAGAGACCTGTACTTGTGACTTTGCGCAGCACGTTACAATACTGAGTTCTGATTGGTCAATCGCTGTTATTTATAGTTTGTTAATTATCATAAAGAGAATTTTAAAATTTCGTTTACATGATAAGTTTTACATAATACATAACACTGTTAATCTAAAGGGGATGGGGTGGGGGGGGTGGCTTTACAGAGGGGATGCTTTTTGTAATTTTTTTTTCAACAAGGGGGATGCCTATAGGCCTATGCTATAAACTTTTGGTTTTCAAGCCTCGATTCACTCGCGCTGTTGCACCGTCCGCATGGTCACAAAAATTGGGCTTATTTAAAGAAGCGTTATTTTAACAACAGTAGCAGAAACACGGTGAGCAGTAAAACAGATTGACACGTTCGCTTAAACCGCAAGAAAACAACAGTGCCTCAAATATAGTTATTTTTATCTATCATGCATAGCTTATGACTCTGACCGTTCAAACCAGGTTTGTGACAAGACATTTTTTCATCTACATTTAGCATTATTAATCAGCATGCTAAAGAGCATTTCAAAAGAATCATGTAAATATTATAATTGGGAAAATTATTGTTAAAGACAACTTAAACTTCCTCAGTGTGGATAAATCTAATGTTTGCTGTCAATCACCACACTGGTGTGGATACTGTACTTCATAATCACAGATTGTAGTCTTGGAAGTATGCCCAAAATAAGAATTTTCACCAGAGAATGTCATCTGAACAAGTAAGTAACATGTCTGCCACGATCGCTTAGCTCATATCACGTCAAACCGTGCAAATTATTATTGTTATACTTTGTTCTCAAATTGTTAATGTTAACAACATCAGCATTGCGTGACTATATGTATTTAGTGTGTATTAGCACTACCTGTAGATTTCAATTTCTGTACAGTCTAATCTCTAACGTTAATTTGTCATACCATACAATCCGCCATCAAAATGATAAGTTTAATTATTGCAGCTGCTGTGAGAAAAGGCTATAAATGATCCGCCTCATATGCGATATAGCCTACTAGCTGGGACATGTTCTTTATGTATATGCAGACGTGACGCAATGATGCAAAGACAAACGGCGACATGCTCGAATTTCCAGCGGAAACCCACCAGTACCACCTGAATTATAAAACATTACTACAAGCTTACAGTTGTGAATCGGGCTAAGGTAAGGAGATAGTTTTGAACACTGGCTGGTTATGTACATTCTCAGAAATTGATTTTGGATAATTTTTAACCAAAAAAAGTTACGGACAGCAGCTTTAAGCAAAATATTAAAAAAAAATGGCCCAGGCTTCAGTATAAAAACCCTGAACCCCATAGACACAGTATTTTTCTGTCACAATAATAATAGCTTGATAAAACCTATCTATCTATCTATCTATCTATATATATATATAGATAGATAGTCCAGACCTCTGCTGGGAAGGAAATATAGAGACCGGACCTCTTGAAACTTTAACTGAATACCCCTGCTCTAAATGAAATATATTCGTCCAATGTAACCTGTGTCGAGTGCATCCTTACAACACACAGTAGGTTATAAACTCTGCAGAACAGCGACACTCCAGGACTGACGTTGCCTATCCCTGATATAGAACATTTAATGGTCGCAGTAATTATTTATTCAAAGGAAGTACCTACTCAGAATGTCACACATAGTTGCAGTAAGCAGACAATGACGAAGAAGATTAGGTTAAAAGTCTTTAATAACAAACTCAGCAGGTTAATCCAACAAACATAAACAATCACATTCAACTGATGCATTAACGAGAATGGACCACTAAACACTGAAAAGGCAGCAACTTAAATACCAAGCAAATGAGGGAAATAATGATGAACACCTGTGAGAGGGAATGAATCACCATGACATAACAACAACAAAATAAACAAATGAGGGAGGGTGGAGTCTTAGGAGGAGGGCGAGGAGCTGGTGAAGGGCTGGTAAGAAGGAGCAGGCAGAGGGCTGGCAGACACAGGCAGGCAGACCGGCAGAGACTCCACAGAGGAACAGATGGTGGGAGCATCCATGAAGCGATGACGGGAGGAGTAGCCAGATGTTGCAGACCCAGAGCACTGTGAAGACATCAGCCCACGGTGGCGTCGATAGAGGGAGGTGCCAAGGTGGAGACGTGGCTGACGGCATCGGTGGGACGACCGATGTAGACAGAGCCGATCCCAAGGTCGATGACGGAGAGCCGATGGAATTAAGTGACGCCGCTGGCACTGGAGGCCTAGGCGGAGCCGTGGCGAGGAGTGTCTGAGGTGGAACCAGATCTCCCGAGGCCTGAGGTGCAGCCGGTGCGACTGAGGACCAAGGTGAAGCCGGGGAGAAGGAGGATTCCACTGCAGCCGTAGGGGTGGAGCTCTGAAGCGCAGCGGGAAGCTCGCAAGTCTGTGGCGCAGGGGTGACGACTGACCAAGGGGGAGCCAGAGGGACGAGGGAACCCGGTGGAGCTGCAAGGCCAAGGGTCTCCGGTGGTGCCGAGGGTGGGGGGAGTCAAGGTGAAGCCGACAGGTCGACGGGCCGAGGTAGAGATGATCAGAGGCCGGAGGCTGAGCCAAAGGATCCACTTGATTTGGCGAGGCTGCTGAGTCCTGAGGCTTCACCGTACTGCAAGGTAACACAGGGGAAGACAAAGGGCTACAGGAGGACAGCTGAGGCAGGGCTGGTGGAGTGGCAATGCTAAATAGAGGAGGTGGGAGAGGGAGGTTAGGTGGGATCACAGATCACAGTTTATACAGTGCAATGATTCAGTTTCTGTGCTGGGTTTAACCAGCGATGATGAAGAAAGGGCACAGAGATCAGGGTGGGGTGGGGTGGGTGGCAGTATTACAGTATCCCAGTCTATTAGCCAGTCCTCCCCAGTGTCAATCTCCACCAGGAGCAGGCAGAGGGCTGGCAGACACAGGCAGGCAGACCGGCAGAGACTCCACAGAGGAACAGATGGTGGGAGCATCCATGAAGCGATGACGGGAGGAGTAGCCAGATGTTGCAGACCCAGAGCACTGTGAAGACATCAGCCCACGGTGGCGTCGATAGAGGGAGGTGCCAAGGTGGAGACGTGGCTGACGACATCGGTGGGACGACCGATGTAGACAGAGCCGATCCCAAGGTCGATGACGGAGAGCCGATGGAATTAAGTGACGCCGCTGGCACTGGAGGCCTAGGCGGAGCCGTGGCGAGGAGTGTCTGAGGTGGAACCAGATTTCCCGAGGCCTGAGGTGCAGCCGGTGCGACTGAGGACCAAGGTGAAGCCGGGGAGAAGGAGGATTCCACTGCAGCCGTAGGGGTGGAGATCTGAAGCGCAGCGGGAGGCTCGCAAGTCTGTGGCGCAGGGGTGACGACTGACCAAGGGGGAGCCAGAGGGACGAGGGAACCCAGTGGAGCTGCAAGGCCGAGGGTCTCCGGTGGCGCTGAGGGTGGGGGGAGTCAAGGTGGAGCCGACAGGTCGACGGGCCGAGGTAGAGATGATCAGAGGCCGGAGGCTGAGCCAAAGGATCCACTTGATTTGGCGAGGCTGCTGAGTCCTGAGGCTTCACCGTACTGCAAGGTAACACAGGGGAAGACAAAGGGCTACAGGAGGACAGCTGAGGCAGGGCTGGTGGAGTGGCAATGCTAGATAGAGGAGGTGGGAGAGGGAGGTTAGGTGGGATCACAGATCACAGTTTATACAGTGCAATGATTCAGTTTCTGTGCTGGCTTTAACCAGCGATGATGAAGAAAGGGCACAGAGATCAGGGTGGGGTGGGGTGGGGTGGTCTATTAGCCAGTCCTCCCCAGTGTCAATCTCCACCAAAATTCCCTGTTGCCGGCTCACACCCCTGGTCAGACTCACATTGGGGAATCCTCTGCCCTCTTTTTGCCCACTGTGATCCCGGATCTGTTCGTTGATGTAACTATTCAGAGTCCAGCAGGGATCACCGCGGAGCATGATGAAGTGGAGATCTTCGTCCAAACCACACTGAAATCCCTCCATCAGACAGACGTCATCTCAGGTGGCATAATGGCAGATGTCTAGGAACTCCTCCACGTAACTGCCATGCTGGAACAAAAACACTGTCGCTCCTCTCAGAATTTTGTTGCCCCTCATAGGGGCAACGTTAATGGAAGCAATTTCTATTCTTGTTCTTTGGTCCGTTCTTATGTCACGCATAGTTGCAGTAAGCAGACGATGATGAAGAAGATTAGGTTAAAAGTCTTTAATAACAAACTCAGAAGGTTAATCCAACAAACATAAACAATAACATTCAACTGATGCATTAACAAGAACGGACCACTAAACACTGAAAAGGCAGCAACTTAAATACCAAGCAAATGAGGGAAATAATGATGAACACCTGTGAGAGGAAAAAATTAATCACAATGACAACTGATAAGTGAGCGGGAAAAATGAACAAAGGAAAACAAGAACTAATTAATATTAACTATGAATATAAAGAGTCTATGAAGATGAAATTAAGACCAAAATATCTGAATGTCTGTGACAGAGAGTATGCGATTTCAGTTGCAGCCTGTGTGTTTAACAGCACTTCATGTAAAATGAGTCTCGATGATCGGAGAAAGGAGGCGGTTTCTGTTCAGACACATGAAGCAGCATCTCCAGAACCCAGCTGTGTGTCTATGAAGAGTGACAGATCCATGGACCCTCCCATTAAACTCAGTGATGGAGAACTGACCTCTGACCCTGAGTAAGTATAATGTGATTTCACTCCTAGAGACATTTCAAGGAAATCTTAAGATCTTGAATTTGGAAGCTGAAAAGTCAGATTTACTGTTTAGTGCTTTTCAAAATATATATAATTTCAAAGCCCCTATACAAATTATTAAACAGTGGTTTACTAGACAAACTATGACTCTTTAAATAAAAAGGTATGTTAGTACTACTGCAACCGGCTGAAACCTCCTAATTAAAAAGATCATTTACTTTAATAAAATCTAGATAAATATTCTCTCAAATAAATAAAAATATAATAAAATAAAACTAATCATCTAAGGTGCATCATTTGGAAAATTACCTGTATTTGAAGTGTACTGTACTTGTATTCGCATTAGCAGCTTATAGCTTCACATTATGACAGCAGCAATCCCAGTTTGTAATGAGATTAATTGTATTTGTATAATTGTTTGTTTTTTGAAAAATGAACTTGTCCAAGTTGTTTGCAGAAAGTGCAGATCTGCTGACACTGATAATTAGAACTGGGTATTGCCACACACTGCAAAGATGTTTAGGTAAATGAGGAAGAAACCATTCTCAAAAATGTCATTTTCACATGTGGCGCGCTGCTTTGACAACTCTCAATTTCTTATCATCAGTGTGTTGTTTTACTTAATTAACAGTTTACCAACTGTTAATTAATCACAGTTGTATTAAGTGTCCACTAATGTACACAAATGCAAATAAAATAGTTTGAACCATGTCATCATAATGTGATTCTACTGGGTCAGTTTTGTTACCCCTGGTGGATGATGGATTTATGCTCTCAGCACTCTGTCCGAGCTATAATTAAGAATTTCTGTTCTGTGTTTCAATAGTACTGTCTGTAAAGTTAGTCTATATGAGCAGAGAAAGGAGGCGGTTTCTGTTCAGATATGTGAAGCAGCATCTCCAGAACCCAGCTGTGTGTCTATGAAGAGTGACAGATCCATGGACCCTCCCATTAAATTCAGTGATGGAGCACCTGAGTGAGTATCAGTGTGATTTCACTCCTAGAGAAATTTCAAGGACACTTTAGGATCTTGAATTTTTATTTTAAAAAATGTTTAATTTTTAATTGTAAATGAAGTCACATTTAATTGTATAGTGCTTTTTAAAGTATATATTATTTCAAAGCTCCTTTACAGAGAAAAATGCCTTTAACCCTCCCAGTGACAAGCCAAAGGCAACTGACAGAACTGCTTCAGATTTTCATTGAGACATATTTATATTTGATGACAGTGATCCTAAATTTAGTATATTATTGTTCTGTGTGTTTCAATAGTACTGCCTGTAAAATGAGTCTCATTGAGCAGAGAAAGAAGGTGGTTTCTGTTCAGAAACATAAAGCAGCATCTCCAGAACCTAGCTGTGTGTCTATAAAGAGATACAGATCCATGAATGACCCTCCTGAACTCAGTGATGGAGCAGTGACCTCTGACCCTGAGTGAGTATCAGTGTGTATCAAAACTGATTTCTACTTCAAAAATTTCTAATAAAGCAGACAAAAAGTATTACTTAAATCATTGATTACATTTTTTATTCACAATAAAAAACTATTACTTTAAAACTATATACAGATGGTGTATATAAGTGGCACTATATAACGATAGATTTTCACCGTTCGTTTTTGTGAGAAGCAGTCAACTGCACCATGGAGAGTACAAAAATCTATCAATAAGATTTTTAAAAATCACATTCATATAACCAAATGTAGTAATCAAACGCCAATGTAAACATTTGATGTTTAGAACAAATTCAAACTGAACAGTATATTAGAGCGCTGCGTTGGGATTAGGATTAGGGGCTTTACCTTTTGCTTTGCTTTGGAATTTGCATGGGAGTATAAACAAGACCATAGCCTTGTGGGCAGCGCTACAACATATTCCGCAGCTGTGCTTCTGGCGATCCGAGTTCGAGTCCCGGCTTGAGGTTCAGGCATCTCAAACCAACAAGATAGTTTGGTGACAAACTTTAGTCTCTAGTTTAATATTTATCACAAATAAAAACGTGAAATGTGCATTAATTGATTCGAAACACTTCTCGAAGCTTTGTTATTCATTGTCTTTTGTTTTTATTAGTATTAGCAGGCTATGTTTATATTTAATTGATACTTAATGACAACGACTTTTTAAATATTTGTTATTTAACAGATGTTTGTCAGGGTTCTGTCACCTCAGTCTAGTGTGTTTCTTGTTTTTGTGACAGCCCTGACACTCCCGTATTCTCCTGTCATTGTCTGTTCTTTGTTCTGTGTAAGCTCATGGCTAGCGATTGGTTATCATTGGTCATGTGCTTGTGTGTGATTTCATGTTTGATGTGAGCACATGGCTTGTCTTGTTATGCTTTCCTGTGCCATGTCATCTCCTGTCTATTGTCTGACCTCACCCATCTTGTTACCTGATTATTTGTTAATTTGCCCCACCTGTCCACCCTCATTACCTGCCTTGTTTGCTCTCCTATGTTGTCTTGTCTGCAATGCAGTATTTTTCCTGCCTAGTCAAGACTAGCCTATAGTGTTTCCCCTCACGGGGTAGTTTCTGTTTCTGTTTGTGTTTTGTTTTACTTTTATATTTATAAAGCCCATATTCCTCTGCATCCTTGAGTCCTCACTTCAACCATTACCTCAACCCGTGACAATGTTGGCCGGCGACAGCCACTTCATCATTCGTGATGCTTAGCAATAAGAAACAGTAGATCATTATGGTCAAGCGAAAATTGAAATTCAGTTAAAAACACCATATATCATTTGTTTACATAAAGTCTTGGGACAGTTTTATTTATTTTTTTACAGGTTTGCATAGAGTTTAGTGTTAATTCTCTGTGTGTTTTATGTAAAATGATTAATAAAAAATATTATTCTTATTCTTCCAATATTTTACATTTGTATTGCCAAATAAATTGCAGCGTTGCTGTGTACAATTAAAACTAAAAATAGTACAAAGTAATGGTAACACTTTACAGTAAGGTTCATTAGTTAACATTAGTTAACTAATAATGAACTTACACAGCATTTATTAATCTTTTTTAATGTTAATTTCCACATTTACTAATACATTTTTAAATCTTGTTGACATTAGTTAATGCACTGTGAACTAACATGAACAAACAATGAACAACTGTATTTTCATTAACTAACGTTAACGAAGGTTAGTAAATACAGTAACAAATGTATTGCTCATGGTTAGTTCATGTTAGTTAATTAATTAATATCCCATTAACTAATGTTTAACTAATGAACCTTAATGTAGAGTGTTACCAAAGTAAAATAAAATAAGAACAGAAGGTTTACTTTGCTTCTCTCTCTCGTGGATGCGCTGGATCTCTTTCAGCAAGTTTCTTTCAGTGTGTTCACACAGTCAATTTTTGGGATTTACTTACAGGTGTGAGTCTCGAAATGTCCCGTTCACAAAAGCAACTAGCAGTAATGTGTCGAATACAGTCTGTATTAACGTGCAACAAGTCGAGCGCATATTCTCAGTAACCATAGTGACAATGACCAAAGTAATATCAAAGATGGCAACGTCAGTTCCGTTCATACAGTGCGGGGTTACCGAGAATGTGGTTGTGAGTCCTGAAAATTTACGGTTGTCACTCCAATAAATAACCGTACTGTGTGTGAACATAACCGTATTAGGGACTCAAATACAGGACTCTGCTGCTGTGTGAACGTAGCCTTTGTCTTCCTCGCTGATGCATGCCGGGTCACTCTCGTGTATGAAATTAAATGATTCAGGGAAGAAACACTTAATATTATATTGTATATTGTATATGCCACTACATGTTATCCACACCAATTACAAAAACTGCAACAAATTATTTAGCCTTTGTTCCTGAAAATAACCTGAATGCCTTGTTGAATAAAAACCAGGCTGATCGCGAATAAAAGAGCTCTTTATCTCCTGCTCCACTCACATTTGTTGACGTGTTCCTCAGCAGTTCATGTTTAGGTAATAATGCCAATTGTTGACAATCATAACACACTGCTCAAACATTCTAAAAACCTACGAAACCAATTGAAACTCTTGGATGGAACACTTCAGTGGATTAAACATTTTTATTTAAAACCTTAAAATCCATTAAAATATTTAGCCTCTAACTTAAGATACATTTGGACACATCAAGACATTTATACTGAAACGAACTTTGCCCGCTCTGTAAGTTAAAACAACCATCATCAGGTAGGCTATCACTCTCTGTATATAGGCTAATAACTCTCTTTTGATAGGCTAATAACACAGTTTATGTTTTATGGGAAAAACTAACACAACACAGCAGTGTCTTTTTCAAGTTTTATTCTTGCCAGAAGACCATTCACAAACAGACAGAGTTTTCTGCAGCAAAAAGACAACCTCGCCTAGTGTGGGGCCACATGTGGAGTAGTTTGTTAGGTTTTGTGTGTCATCTGAAGTCAAAGTCTGATTCTGAAAGCAGAGAATATGTTTTTGACTGAAATATTTGAGTTCGATGTGGAGGTTTGAGTTTAGTACAAATTGTGTAGTTGTGAGAAAATGGTGAAATTGTAGAGAAAATGGTGAAAAATTGTGAAATTAAAGTGCACGTTCAAAGAAACCCTACAAACGCATAGACGGGACTGGACAAATGAGGATAGAAGAAGTGAGTGCCTTTACAGAGCTTCTGACGAGGGTGACTGCTGGCAGGTACAGGTGATTGTGAAGTGCGTGCAGGTGGGAGCCAGGGAGGATGATGGGAGATGATGGGGTAACAGGCATGGTGACTGAGATCGTGACAGTACTCCCCCCTCCCGGAAGGCACGTCTTTGCACTGTAAATAGACCAACCCGGGAGGGCGGGCGTCCTGGAGTCATGGCAGGTAACCAGGGTGGTGCCGGCAGGCTAAGAAGCCTCCAGGGTGGTACCGTTGACTAGGGAGGCACCGGCTGCGCAGGTGACCAGGGAGACGCTGGCAGCTCAGGAGACCAGAGAGGCATTGGCTGCTCAGGTCACCAGGGAGGCGCCGGCAGCTCAGGAAACCAGGGAGGTACCGGCTGCTCAGGAGACCAGGGAGGTACCAGCTGCTCAGGAGACCAGGGAGCATCAGCCTTTGTGGCCTTGCTGTATAGAGAATGGGTTTCTACATCATTGCGCGTTGCATTCTGGTTAGTCATCACCATATTTTAGGCCAGTACTAAACCGGCGTTCAGACATAAACATAGAAGAGCTGAACTGTGTTCACTGCATCAACCTTGTATGAGTCTGACAGGGTAGAGAAGAAATTGTTGAATAAAGTCGTTATTTTTGTTTTGTTTTTGTGCACAAAAAGTATACTTGTCGCTTCATAACAGTAAAGTTGGACCACTGTAGTCACGTTGACTATTTTAATGTTGTCTTTAATACTTTTTGAAGTGCGAGATTGAGTCAACTAGATCATCCACTGTGAAGGCCTCATCGACACGACAGTGGCACAGCTCCTCAACAAACTGTCCATACCGACGTGATGAATACGATCCTCAACTGGATGGAACTGGAATAAATACTTTGAATGTTGCGATCCCATCGGACTGATGATAGCTACCTGAATCGTAACTAAGCACTGTTCGCCAGAGGAGAACTGGACCCCCGACTAAGCCTGGTTTCTCCCAAGGTTTTTTTCTCCATTTTAACACCTGTTTGCCACCTGATGTCACCTGTTGGAGTTTGGGTTCCTTGCCGCTGTCGCCTTTTGGCTTGCTTAGTTGGGGACACTTGACATTTGATATTCAACATCCGAAGATAAAAGAAGGTCTTATGGCTTTGGAACGACACAAGGGTCAGTACTTAATGACAGAAATTTCATTTTTGGGTGAACTAACACTTTAAGGTGCACGCTGGATATACCCGTCGGAGATACACGCTGGGGATTCATGCTGGTGATACACACTGGAATCCACACTGGAAATAAACTCTGGAAATAGACACCATTGGAGATACACATTGGGGATTCACACTGGAGATGCACACTGGAGGTTCATATAGGAGAACAGTCCACTTTGTACACATAGACAAGACTGGACAAATGAGAGGAGAAGAGGTAAGTGCTTATATAGAGCTGCTGACGAGGGTGATTGCTGGCAGGTGCACGTGATTGTGAAGTGTGTGCAGGTGGGAGCCAGGGAGGATGATGGGAGATGTAGTGCAGAAGGTGACAGGCACGGTGACTGAGATTGTGACATAACTATAGTTTGGAGGCGATTCTTATTCTTTAGAGAAAGTGATGAAATCCAGCATAGGAATGAAAAACTCAAAATGCTCTCAATGAAAGTGTTATAAAATGTGTTGAGTATGGATTTTGTACACAAAAAGAGTTCAGTTTCCTCAGGGCAAACATTTTTTAATGAACCCTCTTGATAATAGCCTCTTTATTTTGCTGAAACTTTAAGGTTGTACCAAAAATAGTCCCAAGATATTTATACTCCTCTACTCTATCAACCTCTTTGTCCTAAATAAACACTGGTTGTGCAGTGTGGCTTTGGAGCGTTTTTTTCTGACATCAATCACTATCTCTTTTGTAATATTCAGTCTCAACTCTGCTTTATTGCACCATGTAATAAACTTAAGAAGTGCATGACTATCATTACCCTTTGAGCTTGATAACAAGGATAAGAAAACTGTATCATCTGCATATTTGACAACATGACAATTATCCTCATAACTTCAACACTCATTTGTATAAAGGATAAAAAGAATTTGACAGTACACAACCCTGTGGAGACCCAGTAGATGTACAAAGTGTATCTAATACAACTCCATTCATCTTGACCCTTTGCTCCATACAAGTTAGAAAATCCAGGATCCATAAAACCAACCCATGATTAACATTAAATTCATTTACAAGTTTTTTTTAAACCAAGATCTAATGGGTCAAGTGTTGACAAAAAAGAAACAGAAATTGCTAAAGCAAATCCATGAATTTCATCTTTTGTCAAGTTTTTGTTATTGCTCCTGGTTTAACAGCACTGCCTGTAAAATGAGTCTCTATGAGGAGAGAGAGGAGGAGGAGGATGTTCACACACATAAAGCAGCATCTGCAGAACCCAGCTGTGTGTCAATGAAGAGTGACACATCCATGAGAAACCCCCCTCATCTCAGTGATGGAGCAATGATCTCTGACCCTAAGTGAGTATAAAAATTAATTAAAAAAAGGGATTTTGTCCCAGGAATACATCTTACTTAGTTAAACCATGTTATCTCCATTTGTAGTGTCAGGAAATCAATGAAACACTATCAGCATAAATTGTATAAATCTTCTGAGATTATCATGAGCAACAACTACAGAAATGTTAAACTAAAAGATAAAGGCCACAAAGGGACCAGTAGCTGTTTTAGTCTATTTGTTTTGATCATGATCTTTATTTAAAAAGTGTTTAGAATCTCAGAATGTGTGACATCATTTCAAATTAGTGCTCAGAGTTTGATGTGCTGGAACATTTCAAGGATTTTCATTTCATTGCTTCTGCAGAGTGAAGAGAGATGATGTGATCAGATTAGTGACGCCCCATCTGATCCGTACTGACTCCGACTGTCAGACCCTCATCAGGCAGAGAGTCAAAGACCAACACAAAACCAGCATGAAGAACAAATATGAGACCTTATTTGAGGGAATAAAACAACAAAAGAATCAAACCCTCCTGAACAGGATCTACACACAGCTGTACATCATAGAGGGAGAGAGTGAAGGGATGAATGAAGAACATGAGGTTTTACAGATGGAGAAAACAGCCAGAACACAAGACACTCCAATCTACTGCAATGACATCTTTAAACCCTTACATGAACCAGGATGTGAGGAGAAAGACAAAATCAAAACTGTCCTTACTAAAGGCATAGCTGGAATTGGAAAAACCATCTCTGTGCAGAAGTTCATTCTGGACTGGACTGAGGGAAAAGCCAATCAGGATGTAGATTTTATGTTTGTGCTTCCATTTCGAGAGCTGAACTTGATTAAAGATCACCAGTGCAGTCTTTACAGACTTCTGCTGGACTTTCATCCTGAACTTAAAGATCTGGAATCAAAGATTTATGAGGAATGTAATGTTGTGTTCATTTTTGATGGTCTGGATGAAAGCAGAATTACACTGACGTTTTCAGATGATGAGAAACTTTGTGATGTGAATGAGTCTTCATCAGTGGGTGTGTTGATGTCAAACCTCATCAGAGGAGAGCTGCTACCCTCTGCTCTCATTTGGATCACCTCCAGACCAGCAGCAGCCAATCAGATCCCCTCAAAATACATCAACCGTGTGACAGAAATTCAGGGATTCAGTGAGTTGCAGAAGGAGGAATATTTCAGGAAGAAAATCTGTGACGAGTATCAAGCCAGCAGAATCATCTCACACATTAGAAGATCAAGAAGCCTCCATATCATGTGTCACATACCTGTCTTCTGCTGGATCTCAGCCACTTTGCTTCAAAAACTCCTGAAACGTGATGACAGTGCAGAAATTCCTCAAACTCTGACTGAAATGTACATCCACTTACTGCTGACTCAGATCAACATGAGGAATCAGAAGTATAATAAGAGAAATCCAACAAAACGTTTGCAGTCCAACAGAGACGTGACTCTGAAGCTTGCTAAACTGGCTTTCAATCAGCTGATGAAGGGCAATGTGATGTTCTATGAGGAGGACCTAATTGAGAGTGGCATAGACGTCACTGAAGCCTCAGTGTATTCTGGGATTTGCACTGAGATCTTTAAGGAGGAATCTGTGATTCATCAGAGGAAAGTCTACTGCTTCATTCATCTGAGCTTTCAGGAGTTTCTAGCTGCTTTCTATGAGTTTTATTCCCACATAGTCAAGAAAATGAAATTACAGAAGTTATTTCAAGATAACCAATATCAGTTGTACAGTCAGGATATCTCTCTGTATGAGTTTCTAATATCAGCAGTTGATAAGTCCTTACAGAGTGAAAATGGACATCTGGATCTCTTCCTGCGGTTCCTGCTGGGCATCTCACTGGAGTCCAATCAGAGACTCTTAAAGGATCTACTGTTATGCACAGTGAACAGATCAGAGACCATCAAGAGAATCACACAGTACATTAAAATCAAAATCAAAGGTGAAGAACGTCTCTCAGCTGACAGATGCATCAATCTTTTCCTCTGTCTGCTGGAAATGAAGGATCAGACTCTGTACAGAGAGATTCAGGAGTTTGTGAACTCAGAGAATCACTCAGTGAATCGACTTTCTCCGTCTCACTGCTCAACAATCGCCTACATGCTTCAGATATCAGAGGAGGTGCTGGAAGAGTTTGATCTGAAGAAATACAACACATCAGATGAGGGTAGAAAGAGACTGATACCAGCTGTGGTGAACTGCAGAAAAGCTCTGTGAGTATTAATTTATGTGATTGGAGATGAAACTCAATGTGTCTGTTTTGAGACACAGTAACATTGTAATTTCTACATCAAATCATGACACTGTTTTATTTGACATGGCAATAATTTAAAGGAAAATCAGAAGCTGTTTGAAGAGGACAAAACTGTTTTAAAGGGCACCTATTATGTCTCTTTTCACAAGATGTAATTTAAGTCTTTGGTGTCCCTAGAATGTGTCTGTGAAGTTTCAGCTCAAAATACCCCTCAGATCATTTATTATAGCTTGTCAAATTTGCCCCTATTTGGGTGTGAGCAAAAACACTGTTTTTGTGTGTCCCTTTCAAATGTAAATGAGCTGCTGCTCCTGGCCCCCTTTCCAGAAGAGGGTGGAGCTTTAAGAGCTTACACTTCAGATACTCAACAACAAAACTGGAGAATCTCACGCAGCCAAAATGTCAAAAATTGTCAGTAGTGGTGTTCAGCCTTACATGTTCATACCGGAGTCGGACATTAATGGAGAGACTCAGGAAGAAGTTACAACTTTTAGAATATCCACTAACCATTCAGAAAAGTTGCAAATTGATGTAGTTGTTGTGGAGTTAATTTGATTCAACTCATCGACTAGCATGTACTGCCATGAGCATTTATGATCAAACCCAGTGAGTTTGTAAAAATGAAATAAAAAAGAAGAGCAAGCGCTGAACCTTTTGGTGAAAGCTGAACTGAACACTGAACCATGAAACCTTGAGTGATCTGCCTGTGAGGTAAAATTGAAGCCAATTTAGCAGTTAAATAGGTGGAAAAGTCTTCGGGAGTCAGAGTAGAATTGGGAGGAAGTAAAGGAGGACAGAGTAGAGAGGAGAATATTATGAAGTTCCGGGTGTCCGAGGTTGTCGTTGTTGACTTTATTCTGGTACTTATACTGGCTCAAGTCAACTAGGCCTTTTGTCTTGATCTATTTCCTCTTAGCAACTCTGAGCTTGATTCTATTGTTGTGAAGATCATTTGTGAGCCAAGGGCTGGAAGATGTTGCACATACAGTACTGGAAGTGGGAGGACAGCTATGGTCAAGGCAGGATGTTTAGGTGGAGCAGAGAGTATCAGTAGCTTTAGTGACATCAAGAGAAGTGGTTAATGGTAGAGAGGGATGCGACACCACAGAGGAGAAGCATGTAGAGGAGACAGAGCAAAGGATTACAGTGAAAGGAGACCAGAGGAGTTATTGGTAAGCATGAAGGTAGAGTGACAGAACTGGAGAAAGAAGAGCTCAGAGAAATATAATGGAGTAAAAAGGTGGTTGTCAGTGATACAGTTGTGTGTGAGGATGAGCTCCAGTTGTTTGCCTGCTTTGTGTGTCACAGGGAGTTGCTTTCTTGTGAAGTCAAACAAGGCCAGAAGAACTAGAAATTCAACCACTTGAGGTTTGTCAAGGTAAATGTTGAAGTCACCAAGGATCACCAACATTAAACTGTGAAGATGAACGATCAGGACTTCAATGATAAAGTACTTTATTGCTTTATGTACAAGAACAATGACTGTCATCTTATATGTGTACACTGTTGTGTAGAATCTGTTGCTTTGGAATGTAAATCAAAGTGTCTCTGTCTTGTTATTTCAGCAATCAGAGTTTTACCTGTGTCAAATATATGACTAGAACTGATCTTGAGTCAGTTTTATGATAACTTCATAGTGTCGGACTAATTTAAATGTTTAAGATGATTTTCAAACAATATTCAGAGTTCACTTCCTGATAAAAAAATTTAGTAATAATCACATGATCAATATGTGATCAATACCATGTGCAGAACAAAGAAAACATTATTTTAACCCACCATCTCCTCTTTATTGAACCACATTTCATCCTGTCTTACAGATTTGCTGACTGTAATCTCACTGGCCAGCTGTGTGAAAGTTTGTCTTTATTTCTACAATCATCAAACTCATCACTGAGAGAGCTGGACCTGAGTAACAATGACCTGAAGGATTCAGGAGTGAAGCTTCTGTCTGATGGACTTAAGAGTTCACACTGTCAACTCAACATACTGAGGTTTGGGGTTTTCTGTAAATATAATTTTGTCCAGAAAATAAATTGACATATAAATGTATGCTAGTGTAATGTTTTTCATACAGTATTATGTTGCTGTGGCTAATTTGAGACAAAGTGGAAAAATAGTGTAGGGGAATTTTACAGTTAAAGACCCAAAAGACCAAATATGATGAATAAAGACCAGGAGTCAGAGTTTAAAAAAAATAATAAATTGAAGAAAATTTTACTGAAAAATAGGTCGCAGTTTCATCAGCAGAAGCCAGCTTCAAGTCTCACAAGGAGTTCGTAGGCCGCTCTGCATACATTCAAATTTCCACCACGATTATACTCTAACAGAGTCAACTAACTATGTCATTACTTCAGGTTGAATGATTCTGATTGGCTAAGAAAAATAGACAAAATTAGTAATCTTCCACACATGGACAGATAGTCAGAAGCATATCTCCATTCATCAGAATGCTGACGAGGGGACCCTGGATTTAGGTACTGGATGTCCGTTTGGGGTCATGACATGGCGTCTGTCTGTTCTCCAGCAGAGTGCCAGTTGTCCACCAGTACAAAGGACCTGCACAGAACACTAAGCGCACACACACAGATACACATGATTCGCAGCTTCTTCAAGGTTGAAGTTGATCTGAGCTCTGCTCTGAGCAGGAAACTTTCCCAAAGCATACTGATAACATGTTCTTTTCTCTCAGTGAGAGGTACAGACAATATTAAAAATTATTTTCTAGTGTTTGAAAAGGAAAATAAATGCTTTAACAAATTATTTGAATGACTTCTTCAATGTAACAAAAAGATAAATGTTGATTAATAACTTAAAAGATGTATACTGAAGCGGCAGTGGTTTCCAGAATCCACCCCCCTTCAATAGTTAGGAATTGCATGTTTTGTGAAGATACATGAGAATTTTGTACTTTGTTTTATTTAGATTGACACACTGTAATCTCACTGGTCAGTGCTGTGAAAGTTTGTCTTCATCTCTACAATCAAACTTCTCACTGAGAGAGCTGGACCTGAGTAACAATGACCTACAGGATTCAGGAGTGAAGCTTCTGTCTGTTGGAATGAAGAAATCACACTGTCAACTCAACATACTGAGGTAAGAAAAACAGATAAAGGTTCACTTGGTTATGAAATTACAGATGCCTTCTGTTCTGGTTCTGATCTCCTGGGTGTAATATATCAACAGACCCCAGTGTGTCTGAAGACTTTGGGTTTGTATTTGTATAAAAATTATTTATTAGCTTTTAAAATGTCAAAGTTGGGGGGAGTGGAGATGAACAGAATCTGTTACTAAGATCAATTCTGCTCCATTAACACCGTGACATTGAATAAAATGCTGAACCCAGTTACTCCAGCTGAACTGAACCTGTAATCAGTTATCGGTTCATAAAAAGTGACACATTGAATCAATTAATTATTTTATTTAAAGCAGTTCTGATGATATCCAGTCCCAGATAATGTGATGTTGAGAGTGTGTGTGTGTGTGTGTGTGTGTGTGTGTGTGTGTGTGTGTGTGTGTGTGTGTGTGTGTGTGTGTGTGTGTAGATTATCTGGCTGTATGGTGACAGAGGAAGGCTGTTGTTTTCTGGCTTCAGCTCTGAGTTCAAACACCTCACACCTGAGAGAGCTGGATCTGAGCTACAATTACCCAGGACAATCATTAGTCAAGCTGCTTTCAGATCCAAACTACAGACTGGACAAACTCAAGTATGTTCAAAACTAACAATCATTGTGTCATGTGTGTTTGGACATATGTGTGCTATAAAGTCAATGAAAACTTATATGTACATAAATTCCTGAATACAGCACATATATACACATACATATACACTCGTGCCACGAGATCTCGCGAGATTAAAATGTGACGATTTCTCGTTAAGGCGAAAATTTGTCTCATGACATTGCCATGACGAAGTGTGAGGGGGTTAAATTAGGATAGAATAGTGCTTGAGTATTGTTGTCTTTTACTTTTACTCAGAAAGTAGAACTGAAATGACATTCATTACAAGATGATTAGTTAAACCATTTCAAATGTACCTGCAGACTATTTTTCAAGTCTGCAGGTGCATTTGAGGTGCATGTATTGCAGGTGCATGTATTTCATCATTGAGGATTTCTTAAAAATACTGTGTAAAAATCTTGTTTTGTCTCATTCTCGTGAACTCAATCTTGTGTCTCGTCTCATGAGCTACCTGTCTCGTCACACCCCATATACATACTATACAGAAAAATAAGGATGTGTCTTGAACTCTGTGACAGAAGATGATCTTGATTCAGCATAACAGCAGCATCTGAGAAACAGACTCAAGTCTCTGATCCCAAAACATCAGTTGAAAGGTTTTTGCTGGTCTAGAAAGTAATTTCTCAGTGCTGACAGAGACATGAACGAAAAACAGATCCAAGATACAGGCTCAGTGATCACAGTCTAAGTGAGAAGAAATTATGTTTGACCTCATGAGACTGAATAAAGCAGAGCAACTGAACACAAGAGATTTCTGCAGTTAGTAGATGAATATAAGTTTAAAAAATGATTAAAAAAACTTGCAAAAAGGAAAGGATATAGACAAATGATCAGTGAATGTAAAGGTGAGTCTGTAGCTCAAGGCTTGAGGATCTTATCCAATGATAGAGGCTGTGAATAAAGAACTACATCAAATGATGGAGGACAGACAGAAGATATCAAAAAGATCTTCATCAGAAGAGACACTGGCCTGAGTTTGGAGATATAGTTCAGTCAAACTGACAATTCTGTCATCATTTATTCACCCTTATGTTAATCCAAACCTGTATGATTTCATCAAAAAGAGAGAGCAGTTTCTTTTAACGTGTGTGTACTTATATGTGCCTTATTGTGCTGTTGTAGAAATACCATGGGACATGTCCAGAAAACAGAGCGTGTGAACACAGTGGCCAATCAGAGGTGTTTACAAATCCACTCAACAGCGCTCAAAGCATCACATTTTTAAAATTTCAGTACGGAAGTTGGTACTTTTGACAACTCTAGTAGGGAGCTTGGGTGGAGTCGACAGGGCAGGCAGCAAGGGAAGAGCCAACAAGGCAGGCTGGTCAGACTTGGCAAGACAGGAACCAGGGTGAAGAAGAGGAACCCCACAAAGAAGACTGTTCCAAGGGAAGCACGGCCAATGTAGTGGGCACAGGGAAGACAATTATCTGGGACAGGAGCAGACTCTGGGATGGCCTCTGTGGCTGACTTTGGGGACATCAGGGCTGGAGCTGAGGAGGCCAGGAGGGATGTGTGTGGCCGTATTAGGGAGAGTGGGCTGCTTGATGACGGCCTCCGTGGCCATATCAAGGAGAGTGGGCTGCTCGATGATGGCCTCTGGGGCAGCAGTGGTGGGTGGCAGACTGGTCCCAAGTCCGAAGAAGCCGTGTGCATATTCCAGGCATGCAGGACAGCCAAAACATAGAAGGCAAACCCAAGCCATGTGCTTGAAAAAGACATGAACACGCAGCTAATGAGAACACTCATAAGCCGCTTGTTCACACAAAACATAACATGAAATCACAGCCAATGAGACAATGAGAAAGCGTGCGGCCAAAGAAAACACGAACCGCATGCTTCACAGAACACAACACACGCAGACAGAAGAGCGCACGGCCCGAGTGAACTTGAAACCAAATGCTCACACAACAAGACAGAGTGCACGAGAACGAGCGAATGCTCATTCTTTGCACTCACAGCAGATGACAAACACATGGAGCATGAATGTCCGAATCCCGACACAGAACCGAAATCAAACTAGACCAAAGTGCTGGGATCTGAACACCACATCCCGCACGCAAGACGACTCACATGGACGGCCCGAGCGAACTCAGAACCGTAGCTCAACATGACAGGACAAGACGACAGCAGTGTCAGAGCTCTGTCACAAAACCAAGAATACTCAGACAGAAGTGACAGAACCCTGACTCCTGCACCTGGGATGCATCTATTTCCCTCAAATTATTTGAACCATAAAAATATATATATATTATATATATATATATATATATATATTTATATTATTGATAAAGAATTAATGACAATAATAAATGAATGGATGACAAAATGATATCAATACAAAAATTTCTGTTAAGGTTTTTTATAGCCCGAGACAGTAATGCGAACACCTCCTCAACTGGATAAAACGTTTCCACTACGAGAGAAAGCGGCAGCCACGTGGTGATTCCTTGTCACATCCGCTGTGAAAGGGCCTTTAGTGTAGCAAATATAAGCAAATTGTTAGGTTGAATTGACTTTCAGTTAAAGTTATATTAACCCACATATTCTCTTTGGGGTCTGTACAGAACCCATGTGATGTTTCCCATCATTAAAAAACAGTTCCCCTTATCTCAGTGACATGAGATTTTGTAACTTTTGTTACATTATGTCTAAACACACACAAAAAAAACTGGGCTTGATTTGGTTGTTTTGAAGGTATTTAATAAAAAAAAAAAAAATAAATAAATAAAAAAAAGTCACACTCATGGTCTTCGCACTGAAAATGAATGGGAAAGGTGAAAATTTAAGAGTTTTTTTATTGTTCATTTTTTTATTAAAATACATCTGGCAGAAATCTGAAAATGTCAGCACAGAAATGAAGGTCTGGTACTAGAACACAAATGCAATTTAGAACAGACATGCTCACACACGCACAAGCACACAAGTGGGCCTGCTACATAGAGCATTTATATAGAATTTGGCAAACAAAATCACAAATGCAGATATGAAGGGGTGAGATGTAACAAAAAAAAAACAAAAAAAAAAAAACACATGCATACACACTAGGGCTGCACGATTTATCGCACGATACAAAAAATAACATTGAAATCGTGCTTAAATGCGATTCTCAGTGCGATTATGAAATTGCAAAGGCTGTGATTATTTTTTTCATGCGCAGCTTGTCAATGAAGTATGGCTCCAAATGCTAATCCATCTGAAAGCACTGAGAGTTTGAGTCGCTTATAATGCACATTTGAAAAAGCAACGCGCGTCTTTCCAGACATTAGAAGCATTTATTAACATCTTGTCCAACAAAAGACAACATTTATTAACGTTTTTACTCCAAACTCACTTCATAACGACAGTTGAGCATCCTTCTGTGAGATGAATAAGGCAGTCATGTGTTTATTAGTCATGTTTAAACAATCAAAGGGTATCAATCTTCTGTTTATTCAGCTACAGCAATAGTATGATGCCCATAGGGATTCCCTGGAATGCCGCGTGTTATCTACTTCTAAGGCAGGGCATATTTGCAGTTTCTGCGCAAGAGCGCCCTCTGGCTTTCAGATGGAGAAGCACTTACTACTGATCACAGAGCCATACAGCTCTGACAAGGTGCGCATAAAATAATGGCAACCTTTGCCAAATTGGTTGTGATAAAATTTGCGATATATCGCGATATATCATGCCGCCCTAACGCACACACAAACACTTTTGCATGAACACATGCACACACTTGTATATGTGGTTTACAGGGACTCTCCATAGACGTAATGGTTTTTATACTGTACAAACTATATATTCTATCCCCCTACTCTACCCCTACCCCTAATCCTACCCATCACAGAAAACTATCTGCATTTTTTGAATTTCAAAAAAAAAAAAAAAAAAAAAAAAAAAAAAAAAAAAAAAAAACAGTTCAGTATGTTTTTTTTTTTAAGCCATTTGGCTTACGAGGACACAGGAAGTGTCCTCAATAACCATGATTACGTTGTAATTCCCATGTCATTATACACGTTTGTGTCGTCATAAACCATGTATACAAGAACACACACACACACACACACACACCAAAACAAATAAACAACTTTGCTATTGCTACTGGTTGTATTTACAGTTTTTAATGTTTATGTCTTTTTTTTGTTTTTTTGCTTTTTTACTTTTGGTTTATTAAAATAAATATATTGTGAATCTAATCATCTAATCTGAGTTAAGTTTTTTTTTTGTGCAAATTTATATGGCATTATTGCAAAGACAAACACTCCAGAAGTCCCCAAAAAGCAAAAACAAATTCTAAACTTTCACAAAAATACTTATTTTAATGCATTTTATTGTTAAAAAAAAAAAAAAAAAAAAAAAAAAAACTTGTCTTATGATCAGTTGGCCACATCCAGAAAAATGAATGGATCTCTATTGCCCTCTGCTGGATAAATATTGTCAAAACACTTTTTCTAAAACTGTAGTTATTAAAACTTCTAACCAACAGATGGCAGAATTCTGCCTCCAACACATAGATCAATATCCAGAAACAACTTCTATTTAATTTAGATCATCATGAGAGCTGGCCCGTCCCACAGGCGGTACAGGCGGTCGCCTAGGGCCCCGTCTTATCTGGGGGGCCCCCACGGCCATGAAAATATTAGCATAATCGGAGTGTCTATTTACACTAAGTGCAAATAGTCAAACTTGTTGGCATGTGCAACATCTGGTTGGGACAAAAGTATAAAAACCGCTTGTGTCTCGTCAGTGATAATGGCGTAGGGAATCAGGCATTACAGATACTTTTGATGCAAATCGTCCAGAGTTCGAATCCGCCTTTTGCCGAATTTGTTCTTCTCGCTTTTTCCATCACATATAAGATAGGAAAGGCATTTATTTTCAATAAATATTCCAATCAAAAAGAAGATTTGTTCATTAATTGTTCAATAAAGAACAAGTGAATAAATCCGAAAACAAACATACACAGTAGCCTAATACCGCCTGTGATATAGTGGGAGAACTCGAGTACTGTAATTATCACAGTATTCATATACACAGATTCTACCACACTTCTCTCCAAAATGCTCAAGTTTGTTAGAAACGTGAAAAATGTATTTTAGTGGCGCACTTAGACTACTCTTTATTAATGCTTAATTGCTTATTAAGCATTTTGTATGACAAAATGTGCTGTCAAGAATAAAAATTCCAAATATTCTAATCTCTATGGTAATATCGACTTAACTGATGTGGATATAGAGTACCTCAGAGATGACGCGTTTTTGTAGGCCAACCTGGAAGTTAGCGGCGCACAGGTTCCCTTGATCGAAAGCCTTTTTTCACATAGGCTTTTGGAAAAATCGCAAAAAATAAGCTCTGTGTTTAATAAAGGGTTATGACACTTACACATTTCGTCTATCAAGATAATCTTTACAAGTTAAAACAACATTTATACATTTTAAAGCCTAAATAAAGTCTTCAGATATAAAAACCTAACAGTAGGCTATAAACGGACTACAACAACTTTATTTAAAAAACATGCTCGCTGATTATGATCTGTGCTGTGTATAAATACTTATCCACTTTTTCATGAGAAATTCTGTCCATTTGTTTTGTCCAAAAATGTTAGAAAATAATTTAAATTATTATTATTATTAAAGTTTATGCGTGCCTCTCTGAGATATTTTTATCTTTTGTTAATAATGTTTTAATTTATTTGTTTATTATTTTGTTAGGTTATATAAACCTTAATATTATTTTCTTTGTGTTTAAAAATTCTTATGCTTGATCATTGTGCCCCAAATAAACTTTAAAAGATTATCTTTCACTGTATTATGTTTGATACTGTGTTTGCATAACATTTGCCAATTTGCCAGAAAAAAAAAAACGCGCTTACCATCTCAGAAGCGCTAGCTATGGCCGTATCAATTTCAAGTCTTATGTTTGTCATGATAACATCTAAAGTCCCCGCCAAAGGAAGTAGTCCCTTTTAGCAACTTGTTAGCAACTGCCATTTTTAAGACACAATAAAGGTTTAAAAAAAAATAAAAATTCACAAGTGGGTTATAACTGGTGTGTTATGTCATAGATCAAAACGTGAAAATATTTAGAGGCTTTGTTAACCACAGACCTTATTCCAGGCGATTTAGCAAAAACCCATTCAAAAAACCCATAGACTTTAGGGCGATGGAACTGGAAGTCCTAAAATGCTAACTCGCTTCCGGGTTTTGCATACAAAAATACGTCATCTCTGAGGTACTCTATTGCCTATCGGAATAGTCTCTCATAACGTCATGACGTCTCGTCATACACAATGCTATTTTTTGTTCATTTAAATGAAAAGATGAATAGATAAAGTGAAGTTGTGGTATTAATGGTATCCAAACGCTATCTTTACGGAGCCGAAAAAAGGAAAAAAAGCACAGGAAGAAAGAAGCTCAAAGTAAAGGTATGCTCTTTTGACTGCTATAAATAGCACATTATTAATTGCTTGTGTCACATATGAGGGAAACATTGGACCACATTCAGCGCACTAAGTTAAAGAATTATCTACCCACGCATTTTGTATTGATTTACTGTTTAATGAATTTATCAATAGTTTAAATGAAGGCGGCGTGCCACCTACAGGCCTTTTAGGTGAAGTGTAGGTTTGTAAAGAACGCGCAATGCCGAAGACACCGGTTCGAATCTCACTCGGAGCGGGTCGAGTAGGATCGATTACACACTTATTTGTTAAATCTGTTAAAATTAATGAGGGGGGGGGGGGGGGGGGTAAAAAAAAAAAGTATTTTTCAAAAAAAAAAAAAAAAAAAAAAAAGTAATATTTCATATTCACGCTAATGGTGTAGTTGAGTATTTTTGTGGTAAATAGTTTAAAAATTACCATATATCCCCCAAAACACAGCATAAATGTATAGTTAAGTAAATAAAAATGAAATATGAGCATGAACAAGTGTTTCTGTTCAACCATCTAGAGTGACTAAACTAAAAAAAGGTGATTAGGTGATTTAAATGTTTTTATTTTCTGTATTATGTAAATTGAGTATGACATTTTTGTTTTTATAGTATGGATCATAGTGGAGAAATCAGGATTACAACAGGACCACAGAAATGTAGGTTACCCCACCCCCCCACCACACACACACACACACACACACACACACACCTGCTTTAATTGTTGTTTTGTTATGTTATGTTATAATGTCTCTTTTTGTGTTCAGATGCATGTGATCTCACACTGGATTTAAACACAGCAAACACTCATCTCACTCTGTCTGAGAGGAACAGAAAAGTCACACATGTGAAAGAGAAGCAGCCGTATCCTGATCATCCTGAGAGATTTGATGAGTGTCTGCAGGTTCTGTGTAGAGAGAGTCTGTCTGGATGCTGTTACTGGGAGGCTGAATGGAGCGGAAATGTTTGTATATCAGTGGCATATAAAGGAATCAAGAGGAAAGTATGGAGTGAGGACTGTAGGTTTGGAAACAGTGAAAAGTCCTGGAGTCTGAGCTGTTGTAATGACAGTTTCAACGTCAGACACAATAATAAGATCACAGTCATATCTGCCCCTTCACATCGCTCTAACAGAGTAGGAGTGTATCTGAATTGGTCGGCCGGCACTCTGTCCTTCTACAGCGTCTCTGACACACACACACTCACACACTTACACACACTCAACAGCATATTCACTGAACCCCTCTATGCTGGATTTGGTTTTGATTATGGCTCCTCTGTGTCTCTGTGTGAGATTAAACCGCTTTCTGTGAGAAACAATTGAGACACAGTTTAGTGAACAAAACAGACATTATCGCTCTCTTTAACTCACACAGCTGTAAACTCTCTCTCCTAATCTTAATTTCAGTGTGTATATAGAAACACACATGTTCACTTCAGCCTAAATGAGACACACTATAGACTTCTATTGTATTTTTATAAAGACGTTTGAATGTGGGTTATGAGCCTGAGTTATTTGTTAATTTATTCCATTCTGTTGTGCTGTGTATATCTTCTTGAGTAGCTCTTCTCTGTGTATGTATTTGTGCATATGTGTTATAGGTGGGAGGGTCCTTGTAATAACTGGTTGAAGGCTGTGATTGGTTCTCCCTCACACCTGATCCAGAAATAAGGACAGCCCCAAACACTCAACCTCTGCCATTATTGTGCCATCATGTGTTTGATTGTGTACCATTCGCTACTGCTTCATATCATCATCATCGTCATCATCATCATCATCATCATCATCATCATCATCATCATCATCATCATCATCATGTCTAGTTTAGAGTGTCCTATCTTAGAGATTGTGAGTGGTTATTTGAGATTGTGAATGTGATTTTTTTTTTTTTTTTTTTTTTTTTTTGGTACCTGTGATATTTTGAACTGTTTGCTACGGACTTGTATATATCTTTTGTAAATAAGTTTTGCCAAGTTAAGGGATTTAGGGGGGTTGATGCCATTTTATTTTGTTCATCTTTTCACACTGTTTTTAGTTTAGGGAGTCAGGTAAGTTTAAACAGTATTTTGTTTTCTTTAATTTTGAATTAGGAAGTGTAGAGGTTTAAACATTTTTTTTATTTTGGCCTTGTCTGCCCCTGATGCTAAACCCTTATTGTAAAATAAAACACTTATTATTTTGCATCTCTCTAGACTCTCTTCCTTTTTCTGTTACAGCTGACCCCTAGCAGTCATAACAGTGTGGCTCAACAAGAGTTTTGTCTTTCTGAGTCTCTGAGTGCCACCTGGAGGAAGATTTAGTTTCTCACTCACAGGAAACAGTTTTTAGCAGGTGCTTGCTTTGTTACTATGATAACTAAGGGTCAGGTCAGAGCTCATCTTCTAAACACACTTGATTACAAATGTTAAAGGCTGTGGAGCTCATCTTGCTATACAATAATACATTTTTGTAATTTTCAACAAATAATAAAAGTCTGTTTTATAACTAAATGTTTTTCATGTGTTTATCACTCAATATCGGTCAACACTGCTATAAATATATTGTTAAAAAAAGTTATATTCAGATTATAAATATATGAACAGTGAGCGTTTTTAATGCTGTTTCGAAGAGCTTTATTTATTAAAGACTTATGTTTATCTTTGAAAGACTTAATGTGTTTGAATTTCTGTAAATTGTGATGTGTGATATAAGAGTTTACAAGCTGACTTCATTCTTGTCTTTGTCAGCCAATCAAAATTAAACATTTTGGCTTTGACTGAAACATGGATCTCAGCAGAAACACAGCGACTCCTTCAGCTCTCTCTACTAACTTAATTTTCCCCCACAACCCTCGTCCAACTGTGCGGATTCAACGTCAGACACAATAATAAGATCACAGTCATATCTGCCCCTTCACATCGCTCTAACAGAGTAGGAGTGTGTCTGAATTGGTCGGCTGGCACTCTGTCCTTCTACAGCATCTGACACACACACACACACACACACACACACACACACACACTTACACACACTCAACAGCATATTCACTGAACCCCTCTATGCTGGATTTGGTTTTGATTATGGCTCCTCTGTGTCTCTGTGTGAGATTAAACAGCTTTCCGTGAGAAACAATTGAGACACAGTTGAGTGAAAGAAACAGACATAATCTCTCTCTTTAACTCACACAGCTGTAAACTCTTTCTCTCTTCTAATCTTAATTTCAGTGTGTATATAGAAACACACATTGATTTCAGCCTAAATGAGACACACCATAGACTTCTATTGTATTTTTATAAAGACATTTGAATGTGGGTCATGAGCCTGAGTTATTTGTTCATTTATTCCATTCTGTTGTGCTGTGTATATCTTCTTGAGTATCTCTTCTCTGTGTATGTATTTGTGCATATGTGTTACAGGTGGGAGGTTCCTTGTAATAACTGGTTGAAGGCTGTGATTGGTTCTCCCAGGGACAGGTTTACTCATTTCCAACAGCTGTTAATTCAGCTGTTGAGTCACTCCTCTCTCTTCTCTCTGCACTTACACTTCCTTTGAATATCATGCCATTACTGTTACTAATCCTGCCAAAATTAATCTTGTCACCTTCTTCCTCCAGGTCAACTGGGCAACTTCCTGGTAGAGCAAGACATGCTGCCGTTTTCTTTCCCAGAGGATGAAACACCGCTGGTAATCCTTAGTGACTTCAACATTCACCTTGACAAACCTCAAGCGACTGATTTTCTAGCCTTGTTTGGCCTCACAACAAAATAAAACCTGTGTCACAAAGTAGGCAAACAACTCAACCTCATCCTCACATGCAACTGTATCACTGACAATCACCTTGTTACTCTATTATATTTTTCTGAGCACTTCTTTCTCCAATTCTCTGTCACTCTCTTCAAGCTCACCAATGACTCCTCTGTAACCTTTGCTCTGTCTTCTTTACACGCTTCTCCTCTGTGGTGTCACATCCCTCGCAGGGATTAACCACTTCTCTTCTCTTGATGTCAGTGAAGTTACTGACACTCTCTGTACAGGTAAAACCCCTTTGTTTTTGTGGATGATACTCTTGCACTGTTTGCGGTGATGTTGATCTGTCTTGACTCGTAAGAATGAGATGCTCAAGTAAATAACGTTCATTGATACATACATATACATATGTATGCATTTCTCGACCCTGGTAGTAGTGCAAATGTTCTGCACAGAGAACCTAATGCACAAGCTCAATATTCCAGGAAGAAAAACCAACATCATGCTTCATACACCATCCCAAAAAGGGACTATCAGGTTAGTCTTTGACTGCGGTGCAACTTTCCAAGGCACATCTTTGAACTCAGAATTACTGCCAGGTCCAGATCTAACCAACACACTGTTTGGTGTTCTCACAAGATTCCGGCAAGAGCCTGTTGCTGTCAAGACAGACATTAAGTCAATGTTCCATCAAGTCAGGGTGTCTAAATCTCATGTTGACTTTCTGCACTTTCTTTGGTGGCCTCATGGTGATATCAGCAAAACTCCTATAGAACATCGTATGGTGGTGCATCTCTTTTGTGCAGTGTCTTCTCCAAGTTGTGCAAACTTTCCATTAAGACAAACTGCTAAAGACAACAACAGCAGCTTGTATAAAACTGGATCCCATATTGGAAGATGGCATTTTGAGAGTTGGAGGGCGTCTGAGCAAGTCAGCGATGCCTAAGGAGGCCAAGCATTCAGTTATCCTGCCAAAGGATACTCCTGTCTCGTCTCTAATTCTACGACACATTCATGAGCAAGTAAGACATGGTGGCAGAAATCATGTTTTGTCACAACTCAGGAAAAAGTTTTGGATTATAAATGCCAATTCTGCATACAATACATTTAGTTAAGATGCTTCTGGCAAAATTGGTATTTATAATCCAAAACTTTTTCCTGAGTTGTGACAAAACATGATTTCTGCCACCATGTCCTACTTGCTCATGAATGTGTCGTAGAATTAGAGACGAGACAGGATGTATATATACAGAATGTTGAACTGTAAAGATCCAGCTCCAGTTCCTTTCTGAGCATCTTATCCACTTGGACAGCAAGTACAGCAGCAACAAGTTCCATGCGTGGTATGGTAATCTGCTTGAGAGGAGCCACTCTAAGCCTTTCCTAGCATGAATGAAACATGCACACTGTTCTTGTTAGTGGTCAATCTCAAATAACTTACTGTGCCATATCCATTGTCGCTGACATCAGAGAAATGATGCAGCTCAGCTTGTGTTGGTGAACCAAATCCTGCTGGTTTCACACAACAAGCCACCTTAAAGTCATCTAGTTTGTTCAAGTCGGCAATTAATCCATAACATTTGCAGTCAATGATCCACAATCCAATCCAAACAGCAGTCATTGACTAAATTGTACAGGTAAAATCCCTTTGTTTTTGTGGATGATACTCTTGCATTCTTTGCTGTGATGCTGATCTGTCTTGACTCATGTTCATTGATATTTATTGTTGAGAAAAATAAAATAAAATAAACAAGCTCAAATGTTAAGTCCTATAAGCATGTCACTCCAACAACACACTCATCTTGCGGTCAATGACTATTACGCTGGTATCAGCACCACCCTGCTTCTTCCATTGCCTACAGGAGGAGCACACACTAAGAAAACATAATAACTAAACGGAAAACATTAATAACAAGTAGAAGTTAAAGAAACAAAAATTAATATGGCTCCTACACTCTCTGCTCCACCTAAACATCCTGCCTTGATAATATCTGTCCTCTCGCCTCCAGTCCAGTATGTGCAACACCTTCTAGCCCCTCGTTCACTGATGCTCTTTACAACAATAGAGCCAAACTCAGAGGAAATGGCTCAAGGCAAAAGACTAAGCTGACCAGAACAAGTGTCAATCTCTCCTGTGCTCTTTTTCCTCTAGTGTTTCTGTTGACAAGGTTTCTTACTACCAAAACAAAATCAGCAACTCGGCCACCAGGAAACTATCCTCAACATTCTCCTCAGTACAATGTCCTCCTGCACCTTCTCCCACATCTTTTCTGACTGCTGATGACTTTGCCAGCTACTTCACTGATAAAGGTGATAACTATCACCATCCACACACAAATCCAACCTCCACCTACACAAATCCAACCTCCACCTGCACACTTTCCACCCTTCACTTCTTTCTGTCTCCTCAGGGAGAACAATGTCTCCCAAGTCCTTGATTACAGCCATCCTAGAACCTGTCCTTAAGACCCAGTCCCGTCCCCTACTACATGAGATCTCACCGATGCTGCCCTCCCTCACATTAACACTGGAAACTTTCCCACACATTTAATCAGATTCAGGTAACCCCACTGCTCAAAAAACGAACACTCAATCCTACAGCAGTTGAAAACTACAGACCAGTCTCTCTTCTTCCTTTTCTGTCAAAAACCCTTCAAAAATAGTTGTGTTCATTGAGCTCTCTGCTTTTCTCTCACAGATCAACCTACTTGACAACAACCAGTCTGCGAACACTCAAGTCAAGTCAAGCTTTTTACAATGCAGATTGTCAAAGCAGCTTTACAGTGATAACTGGTACATAATTATGGCAGCACAGCAGCTCTTAAAGAAAATGGTGTCATTGTCCAGCTTAAGTAAATTCAGTATTGATTCATTCCATTGTAAGAATCAATAGTTATTAATTTAGTTAATTTATCTATATCAGCACTGGAGTAAACAGTGATGTCATCATCCAGCTCAGTTCAGTTCGCATACAAGGGTGTCGATGCAGGCAGATCAAAACATTGTTGAATATCAAGTGTCCCCACAGGGTTTCTACAGGTTTCAAAAACAGTCAATGTTCCTTTTAAAATGTAAGTGGCTTAATATTAACTACTTGTTAATTGAACTGTTGTATGAAATCAGTGTCACGTTTTTAATCGTAATGGTAGCCTATTTAGGAAAACAGCATTCTTGGTTGTGTGGTTTTGCTTACCAGTATCAAGTTATAAAAACTCCACATTTTGAATTTTTACCGCAGTATGTTTAACGGAGTTTCTTTTTGCGTGTGCTTCGCTCATGCTTCCATTTCTCCTCGAGCCTCAACAGCGCAACCTTGTTATCGTCAGTACATTATAAAGCCTATTATTATCCACTATTGATGGCCACAAACACTAAATGTAATAAAATCAGTCATACTCGCGTTTTGGTGATTCCCAAGTTGCTGTTTTTTTTTTTTTTTTTTTTTTTTTGACGTTTTAATCAGGTCCTTGTCCGGTCGGGAAAGTAAAGTTCGAGCCCTGACATGTTAAACCAGCACTAAAATCCTGATTTATAATCAAGACGTTGTCTGACAAAAATCACCATACATATAAGATAAAGACATTTGCTGTGATTTTGGCTATATGTACATGTAAAATGATCACTCAGGTTAAAAGCAATAGTATCTATTTCATTTGTTCTCTGACAACACATCCTCGACTGAATGCGCTGCTGAACCAGAGAGGTGCGCCTGCGGCAGGAAAGCAAGACCTCGCACTCGTGCGATATAGTACCAGGGGGTCTCGGAAGCTAGATCAGGTTAACAAGTCGCTATATTCGTCACAACGCGCTTTCTTAGAAAAAAAGTCACAAAAGGGGCCTGAAAAGGCGCTAAGTTGGCAACACTGATGCAGCCTTTTGTCTCCAGGTACCAGCCCGCAACTGTCCAAAACGGCGTTACGGCAATTTTGCACGGAGGCAATTACCAAACTGGTTCCGTGTGCGTATGACACAAATGTACATATTTTGCGACAGCAAATCAAAGTTATTAATTATTTAGGCTTTATTCAAAATAAACTGGTAGCATTTTTTTTCTTCAAAACTATCTAAAAAATTTAATGCCTGTAGAAATAAAATTTAATGCTTTTTAATGCCATTTAAGGCCTTAATTTTCGCAAAATCCATTTAATGACTTTTAATGCTTTTTAATGCCCCGCGGATACTCTGCCCCAACTAAGCAAGACAAAAGCAATGGTGGCAAGGAACACAAACTCCAACAGGTGACATCAGGTGGCAAACAGGTGTTAAAATGGAGAAAAAAACCTTGGGAGAAACCATGCTCTGTTGGGGGGCCAGTTCTCCTCTGGCCAACAGCGAACAGTGCATGATTATGATTCAAACAGCTTTCATAAGTCCGATTGAGATCGCAACAGTCAAAGTATTTATCTAGTTGAGGATCATATTCATAACGCCGGTATGGGACGGTTTGTTGAGGATCTGTGCCACTGGCTGTCGTGTCGATGACACCTTCACAGGGGATGATCTAGTTGACACAATCTCTGCTGACACTTCAGGGCTGTGTTGTCGTCGTGTCTAGGCGCAGGTCCTCAATCTCACCTGGATACGGCCCGGATCTGGCTAACTAGACTAATATTTGCATAGATGCCATTCTTCTTCTGATGTAACGAGTACATCTCGTGTTATAGGAAGTGTTCCCGGTTCCGGCTGACCTAATTTATGCAGCCTAACAATCCTTTAACGGATTTGAAAACATAAATTGATACTGTGTTATGTGTATGCCAGGTTAAAGAGATGCGTTTTTAGTCTAGATTTAAACTGACAGAGTGTCTGTTTCCCGAGCAATGCTAGGAAGATTGTTCCAGAATTTAGTTGCCAAACTCTGGAACAATCTACATTCCACTGAGATCCTGCCCTACTGTCGAAACTTTTTGGCTGGCAAGAGCAAACTCTAAATCATCCATCATTATCCTACTGGACCTGCCTTTGACATTGTTGGTGTTGTATCCTTACAAATTTTCATGTGTATTGAGTTTCATCTGGATGTATCAATATTTATAGTTTAATTTTCTTTTGAGATATTTTGTAGAGTTAATTGGAGGTGGACACTGGACAATCTTGCAGTAAATACTACTTTTAAGGGGTTGTTTTTGTTCTGATTGCCTCGATCTAAAACTTAGCTGTTCATCTCTGAGTTGCAGGTGAGGATTCAAAATTTGACACAACAGCGGAAAAATTATTTTGCGCCAAAACGCAAAAGACTGGAAAAATGTAGGAAACATTTCAGAGTTTTATGTTTGGCATGTAAATCGAACACAAGATAAACAAGATAAACACAAGACTGTTTTCATGTGTTATGTTGTTGAAATGGTATACTGTGTAGTATGAGAGCAAGTGGGGTGTTAACATATAGGTGTGCCCTCTACTGTCACATCACATATATATACCGATTATCCATAAATGGATATGCAATAAAAAGTGTTTCCGGTTCGACAGAGAAACCGAGTGGTGTACTTTCCTCCGCATAATTTAATATAAATATTCTGGTTATCTGTCGAAAATGCCAACACAATGATATTGTTTCTCTGTGCCGTTATCGTTATAGTAGTGGTGTGAACTCTGCTATTCTTTTTATATTCAGAATGATTTTTAGGACTATATCTTTATTGTTATAGTTATCGTACTTTACATTTACATACTTGGTGTGAACGGGCTTTTAGCAAGGAAACGAGAAAGGTATTGAGGATTGCAACTGTCAGAATAATTACTTACTTAATAATTAATTAATAATAAGCTTACCAGTATTTCCAGACAGAGAGTCCCCCCTTCATTATATCACAATTTCAAGAGAGGCCATTGAGGGGATTCTCCACTCAAAATACCCATCCTGATAATGTAATTTATGTTGGAAAACAAGTATTTATATATAGCTGCAAACAGTAATTTTTTTTGGGGTGAGCAAGTTGGAAACAAAGTGACAAGCTAAGCAAGCATGACAGGAGCAGTATAGAACAGTATAAAATAAAATGCTTATTTTTCAACATCTGTTTCTGCCGTCATTTACTCAGGAATATTATTAAAACTAATTTAATAATACAGACTAATACTAAAAACATTGCAATTATGGGAACAATGTCAATATTCTCTCCCTTTTTGGCAAAATGTCTTTCATAGTCATTCAGTGTAACAGATATATTTATGTAACTATTAGCTTATTATGGCCTGAACTTCTTAAAGAGCATTTATGCGGAGCTGAGATTGTGCAGTTTTAAAGGTGGACCTCATTACATTTAATTTTGAACTTAAAGCTATTCTGTACAAATGTGTTGTCATGGTAAGATGCATATTAAATCAATTTTAAAGTAGAATTTGTTTATATTTTAGAATTTGTTAAAAAGTATTATTAACAGCAAAAATGATTAATACATTTAAGATCAATATTGTGTTCTTTATTTTATTTTATTTTATGAACTGAAATATGTAACATCTCTTTTAACATATTTTGTCTTTAAATTAGTTTGCTGAATACATCCTTAATGAGAAGTCAGCTATGGGTATTAACTTTGCATCTACTACAATTACATTACCTTACAATTACAGTAAGGACATAGCGCTCACTTTCCTTGAAGAGACTTGTGGTATTCTTTTTTTTTTAAAGTCATTTACAATTTTGCTATTTAGAATCTATGATTAACAAGTACCAGTACCTTGCATTCATTACACTAGCATCAATTGTTATATGTGACCAATTTAAACTACTGAAATTGTTATTTATAATTGTTAGATGCAAGTACTCATATATGATGCTAAATCCGTATGTGTATTTCTTCCAGGTGAACGGACCTGTCTGAACTGTGCCACTACCGTGGCATGGAAAATGACAACAAGCCCCAGAAGAAGGCAGCTAAGATCCCGCGCCTCAAATCAACTAGGTAAGGGTAATTGGGTAATTGTCACATTCAATGCAATTCAACAACTAAATTAATAATGGTTTTATGAGAAATTTATGACTACATTAAAATTTGTGCTATTGGATTAAACCCAAAAATGAAAATTCTGTCATTAATTACTCACTTATGTCGTTCCACACCCGTGAGACCTTCGTTCATCTTTTCGGAACACAAATGGAGATATATTTGATGAAATCCAAGAGGTATATGTCTCCTCCATAGACAGCAATTTAACCAGCACTTTCAAGGTCCAGAAAGGTACTAAAGACATCGTTAAAACCAAAGTGATCGCATTGAATGTTCACACCAACAAGGGTCTTATTACTAATTGAAGGCGCACGACTGTCCACTTTTAAAGATCTTGGTTTTTGACGCGTTTTGGTTCTTGAATAGACAAAATCATAATCATAAATACATACACAATTTTTTCATCTTTTTCTCAGTATTCTACTTCAATACTCTTTTTTTTTTTTTTTTTTACAATTACCAATAACCAAATAAAATAAATCAATAGATGGTTCCATTTTATGCATTTAGGAATTTCTTCAAACCCATTCATATTTACATTTCTATTAAAAGACAAAGTTTTGTTACTGGTCTTATAATGACACTCAATTTTGTTTGGATTTTTGCAGACCTACCTAAACCTTTATGATCTGGGAAAGTTTCTAGAACTTTTACAAGCATCCAAGAATTGCGAGGGGCTGCAGTGTCTGCAACGAACAATATCGCCTGGTTGTAAATTGCGTCTTTCTCATCCATTTTTGTCTCTTGTGGCAGAGGTAAGTACTCTTTTATCCACCTCTTCCAAAAGAGGTCTGAGAGGTACTGCACCTGCCTCCACCTTCTTCTTACTTACTGGTCCTATTCATCAAACAGTCCAGGAGGCAGGATTGGTTTTTTCCTTATAGTAAGAAGATGGTTGGGAGTGAGGGGCTCCAAATCATTCGGATCCTCAGATACCTTGGTGATGGGTCGATCTTTTAGAATGGACTCTACTTCACAGAGAAAGGTGTGTAGTCCCTCATCATCCAACAACACTTTTCGTACCATTCTTATGATGCGTTCCCATGCTCCTCCATAATGCGAAGCTGCAGGTGGGTTAAAACTCCACTTGATGCCTTTGTGCGCTAAGGTTTTCTGGATCTTGCTTTGATTCAAGTCTGCCAGTGCTTTTCTTAATTCATTTTCTGCATCAATAAAATTTGTTCCATTGTCTGATCTTAAACGAGACACTTGTCCTCTTCTGCATAGGAATCTGCGCAATGCATTAATGCAAGAATCCGTGTCCAAAGAATAAGCAATATCTAAATGGACTGCTCTACTGGCCACACATGTAAATATCACACCATAGCGCTTCACGAGAGAGCGGCCTCTTTTTACTTCAATTGGACCGAAGTAATCTACTCCAACGTTAGTGAATGGAGGTAGATCTACAGTTAACCTTTCTGAAGGTAAGTCAGCCATCCTTTGCTCACCCAATTTCCCTTTCTGTTGACTGCAAAAGACACAACTTGAAAGGACGTTCCTAGCAGCTGCATTGGCATGGATGATCCAGTGTTTTCTTCTTAATGTGGAAAGAATATGATTTCTTCCACCATGGCCAGTCTGTTCATGGATGTGCTTAAGGATAAGCTTGGAAATATGTTGTTCTTTGGACAGGATTACAGGATGTTTTACTTCTTCAGGCATTGCGATCTTGCATAGCCGACCACCAGCTCTCAACAGTCCATCTTCCAGAATGGGGTTTAGCTTATAAATAGCACTATTCTTTCTGATTTTAGATTTTCCAGATTCTAATGAAGCAATTTCCATGCTGAACTTTTCTCGCTGGCAGAATTGGATAGCTCTTTCTGCAAAGAGGTCATCCGTAGACAAACATTGTTCTCCTAATGAAGCTTTAACTTCCTGCATTTTTCGCTCTACTTCGTTCAGATCATCTGATGTTTCAATAGTCTGCTTTCTTTGGCGGCTTAATTCCAGTAAGACGCTCTTTAACTTAAGTAGCCATGCTACTGCTACTTTGAGTCGTTTTCACTCAGAAAAGTACGTGATTAGTTTATGATTGCCATTATTAACATCCTCTACATTTACAACATTTGTTGTGAGCTCCCTTTTGATTTCTGGATCATCGTCAGAAATACTTGTTTCAATGTTGTGGTTCAACGAAGGTAAGAAACCCTTTGTTCTCATTCTTTATATATTTCAGGACAGATGTGCTATCAGTCCAGAAACATGATTCTTTCAAATCCAGCTGAAGTTCTGTTCTGAGCATTTTATCAATGCGAACAGCTAGAGTAGCAGCAGTTAGCTCTAGACGAGGAATGGTGACTGGCTTAAGGGGTGTCACTCTGGATTTGCCCAGAAGAAAGGAGACATGAACTGTGTTATGGCTATTCTGTAATCTAAGGTAAATTACAGAGCCATATCCATTTTCACTTCCATCTAAGAAATGGTGTAATTGAGCTTGAACATGTTGTCCAAAACCATGTGGCTTTAAACATCGGTCAACTGTAAAAGCACTCAGGTGATCTAGATTAGTTACCCATTTGATCCATTGTTGATCAAGGATTGGAGGAATCTCATCATCCCAGCTATAATTTGTCCTGCATAATTCCTGTAGAAGGAGCTTGACAGGTAGCATCAGTGGTGAAAGGCATCCTAGAGGATCATAGACTGAGCTGACTACTGACAAAATCCCAAGTCTACTGTGCATTCGCTCCTTACAGACAGTCTTGAAATTGAATGTGTCTGTCTGTACACACCATTGGAGTTCTAGAGCCCTTTCCACCGGCAGTTGATCCCGGTCCAAGATAAGCTCAACGATATTCTTAGATCTGTCTTGCTCTGGAATGGATTGCAGAAACTCACGGCTGTTGCTGACCCACTGTGTCAGATGGAAGCCACCTTTGTGACAAAGAGCCGCTAGATCTTTGGCCATCTGGATTGCTTCCTTCTCTGATGGAAGGCTCTTCATGCAATCATCCATATAGAAATTCTTGTAGACAGTGTTCATTACCTCAAAATTAAAACTGTGCTGATTGTCTTCTGCAGTCTTTCTTAGAGCAAAGCATGCACAGCTTGGTGACGAAACTGCTCCAAATAAATGAACTGTCATTCTGAGTTCAGTGACACCTTGCGTTACATCGCCATTGGGCCACCACAAGAACCGAAGGAAGTCTTTATCCTCTTCAGTCACCCTAACTTGATAAAACATTGCCTTTACATCTGTCATGAACGCAATTGGCTCCTGTCTAAACCTAAGAAGAACTCCAATCAACGAGCTAGTAAGGTTAAGACCTTGTAGTAACCGACTGCTCAAAGAAGTTCCCTTGAATTCTTGCCTTTCCGGGGGTGGTACACTCCATGATGGGGAATGTACCAAACCTTACCATAATTTTGCTCAAGTTGCGGCTTTGTCACCTCTTCAGCATAGCCCTGGTCAACCATATTATTGATGAAGTCTGTGTATTCCTGCTGGAATTTTTTATTCTTTTCAAATTTTTTCCTTATTCCAAGGAGGCGCTGCTTGACAATGCAGAGATTGTTTAGGCATAGTAACATCCTTGCTCTTAAAGGGCAGTTTCAAGCTGTAATGTCCATCCTTGAAGTTTACAGACTCTTCCATAATTTGCATGAACTTAGCATCTTCTCTAGACATTTCTTCCTTGTCTTCAGACGTGGTTTCGTTGAAATCGTGCCGATATTGCTTCTCCAATAGCAATTCCAATCTTTTTACATCAATCCTGTTCACTGTAGCAGTATGGCATTTACTTTGACAGCTGCCAATGGAACCATTTATAACCCACCCAAATCGAATGGCATAAGGTCCATCCCCGTGACTATTCACAACTTCCCAGGGCTCAAGTAACTTAGAGGCATTGGTACCAATCAATAACTCTACATCTGCTTGAATGTGTGGAGTATGAACAGCATCTAGGTATGGCCACTCAGCTAAATCCTCCTTTTTGATAATGTTAGCTGGGCCCACGGGCATCTTTTGTGTGTAGACTTCTGGAAGCTTATAAAACTCCTTTCCAGTGAGGCCTGAAATCTCCAAATTATTGACAACATAGCTTGAGACAGTTGACTTAGGGCTCATTGTAAGTAATGAGATCTTTGTCTTTCGTCCATTTAGATTCAACCTTCTCATCAAACTCTCTGAGCAAAATGTAGAAGTACTACCTGTATCCAAAAAAAGCATAAGTCTGGATGACTTTGTTGCTCATTGTTGACTTAACTAGTACTGGAAGATTAGGAAGAATGCCACTGTTATTCCTGGCCCCTGTATGATTACATGCCTGTGCTGACACAAGTGTGTTGTTTACTGTTGGTACCATCTGATGATCACCATTTGTGTTAACAGCTTTATCCACTTTCTCTTTGAAGTGTATATGCATTACACTGGGGTGCTTTTGGTAGCATGTCTTGCAAGTTAAGCGCATTGCACACTCCTGGCTTCAATGCCCAATGTGTAGGCAACCAAATAGCAAATAGCTTTCTCCTTTAGAAAGTTAACCTATTCCCGGTGCCTTGTCTTCTCAAACTGTTTACACTGTTCTAAAGAGTGATTTTGCGAACAAAACAGACAAGCGACAGGGTTACTGAGATTACTTTTAAATTGGAGAGTTAGATGTTCAGACTCGGTCTTCACTTCCTTGACTGTGCTTCTGTCAACATCAGTAATGCTAGTAGCAAAGCTGTTTCCTTTAAGCTTGGGTTTTGATAGAGATTGTGGTTTCCATTTGTTCACATCCTTCTGCTTATTGAGGATTCCCTTATCTACATTCTGGATGCATCCAAAGACTGGATCAGAAATTATTCTAACTTGACATTTAATGAATGAGACAACATCAAAATTAGCTCTCCGATTATGTCGTTCCATAAGATCACATGCCACAGTTCTCCACTTTTCCCTTAGTTTAAATGGAAGTTTTAAAACCACTGTTCTCATGTTGGCTGGCATGTTCAATCCCTGTAAGTACTGTATGTCCAACACTGCATTACAGCAACCTCGCAGAAAGACTGCATAATCCTGAAGAGCTGTGATGTCTTCTCCCTTAACCACTGGCCATTAAAGCACCTTCTCCATGTAGGCAGCAGATACCACATGATCATCTCCAAAATGCTGCTTAAGCATTGCTATAGCTGTTCGGTATCCTCTATCAGGTGTCATGTTCATGCAGCTGCGATCAATTTCTTTTGGAAGCCCTTTAGTATACCTCTCTAGAAAATATAAGCAATCTCCTTTGTTGTTTGTCTTGTCTTCCACACAAAACTGAAAACTTTCATAAATGAACTGAACGGCAAAGGACCTCCCTCAAATATTGGAATTTCACGTGGTGGCAGGTGGCTAGCCTTTTGTTGTTGTATTAGCAACTCTGTTATTTGCGGTTGCTTTTGAAGCACTCTTAGTGTTGAAATGGTTTGCTCCCCAGCATTTGAAGAAATTTGAACTCCCTTGTCGGGTACACTGGGACATGTACTGCGAGTTGTGGTTTCTCTGCGTACCGGAGTACCAGTTAGGGCATTTTGCTGCTGCACAGTCTGGGAGGTTGGTGGTAAGGGTAAGCCTTCATAGCTACTTGATGTATCCTTTGGTGGTTTATTTGAATCAGGATTGAGAAATGGAGCCGTTGATTTTTGTTTTCCTCCTTTGTTAACATATGATTCCATACCATCTGATATCACACTCTCAGAGGTTTGTTGCTCAAACGTTTTGAGGACAGATAACTTGGCAGTGGAAGCTGCTATTTCAGCATCAAGATCTATTTGTTCCTTTCGTTTCCTCAACCTTTCCACTTGCTCCTCAAGTTCATGCTTACATTCACGCTATCATTAGGGTTGATTTCACTATCAGTACACTGATTTTCCTCTTGTTGTTGTTCCAGCCATTTAGTGACAACAGCAGAAAACTCCTCAACCCACAGTGATTTGGCTTTAAACCATGTTTCTCTCTCTCTTCATTGGGTAATAAAACTAGTAAAGACTCATGGGCTTTTTTGCCTCCTGGCACTGGATTTTAAACTTGTCAAGGGTGATTTTAACCTCCTTTTCAAAATCAGCACTAACCATAAGATCACTCAGTACTCTTTTTAGATGTGCTGCCTTTTCAAACCTTGACTTTCTCTGTTTTTGCAGTGTATCAAGCTTAAGCAACAACCCTTTAGTAAGTTTAACCTCGCATCTTTTTACAGTTTGGTCAACTTTACCATTACCCTCTGCATCTTGAGTTTGATCCTCGTCAGGATCAGTCAATTTAGGACCATGAGTTTCACCTTCATCTGCCATTTTAGGCCTTAAACACTCACTGCTTGTTCACAAAATACACAAAAATGCAAGCTTAAACATTGCGAGCATGAATAAGATGAACCATAACAAAACGCCCATTTGTCTCTTTTTTTAACTGTGTGCACACGCCTTTTTTTTTTTTTTAAATGGCCATATAAGTTTTCAAGTCAGTTTGATGATAGCTCGAGCTCCATAATAATGTGATCACAACTCATACCTTAATATTCCACCGCTTGTGCAGTCCGCGAAAGAAATACCGGCGTCTACGTGCGCTGATCCGTCGTTCATGCAGCTTTCCTATGAACACGTCCGCGTCAGCAATACACAGCGATAATCCACCGCAATAATCCACAGCGAAATCCACAAACAGCTTTCAGAATCCAGCCGCTGCTTTCAAACGAACCATCAACGCGAATCTCCTCGTGCAGATCAGTCGACTTGTCCTGTAGTCTCCAATTTGATCCACAGCGAAATCCATAAACAGCTTTCAGAATCCAACCGCTGCTTTCATGCGGTCAAACTTTTTGACTTTTGTTGTAGGCGCACGATTGTCCACATTTAAAGATCTTGGTTTTTGACGCGTTTTGGTTCTTGAATAGATAAAATGTCCATACCTTAGAAAATTAAAGCTGGATATTCCAATCCGTTTATTGTCACTTTGCTCAATTCAAACAGCAACAAACAATTAAAAAAAAAAAAAAAAACTCTACTCAAGTCCCTTACGACGACGGTCAAAAAGTTTGTTTGACCTTCTTCGTGCCCTCACCTTGACGTCTTCTTCTTCTTCTTACTCGTTTTTTATTGGCGGTTCGCATTCTTAAATAGAGCATTACCGCCATCTACCGTGGATGAAGGATCAGAGACTTGTATATATTCCTATTACCCAGACCTTCCAGTACTCGAGCCGTCGATGTTGCTGCGTGTTCAGCTCCTCCATCTATAGCCCAGATCCCTCCCAGCCCAGAGACGAGGAATAGCAATAATATTAATTAAAAAAAATTATATTAATAAATAAATATATAAATCAATAAATGACATAAATAAATAAAATTAATAATAATAATAATAATTATAATAATCTCTAAATTCTCTGAAATAACTGAGTTCTTTTTAAAAATAATATTAACAAACTCTCACCTCCTACTAAATTTAAAAATGTCTTTAATGTTAATTGCTGATCTCCACTTTTCTGAAGCTCATCACTTAGTTTACACCTGTTTAAACCTGCCAGTTTCCATTTATCTTCTTTTTAATTATTGTCTTAAGTTCAGCTTTACTATACAGAATTTGCATATCTATACCTTCCTTTGCCATTACTTGTTTTGTTAACCAGTCTGCTTCTTCATTCCCTGCCACTCCTGTATGTGCCGGCACCCACATAAACTGAACTATCTTATTTACCTGTTGCAACTTAAATAAAATCTGAAGAATCTCCAAGACAATATCTTGTCTGGTTTCAGATTGTTGAGCATCCAGGCACAGTAATGCTGAACTTGAATCCGAGCATATTAGTGCTTTGTCTAGTCCCATATCATATATTGTATTCATTGCTATCATAATTGCTAGCAACTCTCCCGTAAATACTGATACCTGATTTGATATTTTTTTCCCTCCTGACACTTTTAACCTTGGGATGGTGTATGCTACTCCCACCTGACCATTCTGTGGATCCTTCGATGCATCTGTATAGACTTGTATATATTGTTCATACTTAGTCCCCATATACTCTTTTGTCAGTTCTGCCTCTAGTAGCTCATGATCTTTCTCTTGTCTTTTTTCCAATAAGAATAAGTCAATTTTTGGATGAGGTAAAATCCATAAAGGTATTGTTGGTAAAATTACCGTAATAATCCAACCAAAACTATTAACTTTCTTTTTCCCATGTTCCCAACTTGCCTCAAGTAACCCTTTTATTGGATGATCATCCTTTTGAACTTTTAAGTTAGCCCAGTACGTCAAAAACAGTTGCTTCCTTCTTAAGTGAACTGGCAACTCCCCCATCTCCACCTGTAACGCTGGAACAGGGGAGGAAGGATAAGCTCCACAACAGATTCTCAAAGCTTTCGACTGAATCCTTTCCAATTTTCCTAACTGTGTCTTAGCTGCTGATCCATAAGCCAAACATCCATAGTCTAGTATTGCTCTTATCATTGTTGAATAAATGGTTTTTAATGCCAGTCTATCAGCTCCCCACTCACGCCCTGAAAAACACCTCATTACATTCAAAATCCTTTTACATTTTTCCTCCATCTTATTTATATGCGTATTCCATGTAATCTTTGTATCAAACCACATACCTAAAACTCTCATCACTTTGACTTGTTCTAACTCTTTATCATATAGCTTCAGTTTTAAATCTATACTTATCCTTTTATTTGTAAAGAAAATATATTTGGTTTTGTCTACAGAAAATTTAAAACCCCATTTATAAGACCATTTCTCAACATCTAATAAAGCAGACTGCATTTTATTAACAATGTACTTGACTTTCCTTCCTCTAAGCCACAAAGCTCCGTCATCTGCAAACAATGATTTATTAATATTTCTCTCTATTGTTGCAAATACATAATTAATCATAATTATAAATAACAAAGGACTAATGACACTTCCTTGTGGAGTACCATTCTCAATAATTCCTTTCCTTGATACATACTCCCCGACCTTTACTTTAATATTTCTTTCAATTAAAAACTCTTTAATGCAATTATATAATCTTCCGCCCTCACCTTGTGTTAGTGATTAGACAACATAAATACATTAAGCGCCCTCTAGTGGCGTGAAAGAAAAAACTATATAAACTGAAACAAATGGCTCCTACACTAATAATGAACACTGTGTTTACAAATGTTGCCTTGTTGGATTTGGTGGCCCTGATGTGTGTCTGTTGCTGTTCACATCTGACCAAAATGAAATGTATGAAACAGTGGAGATTACACATCATCAATGTGAATTTTGTGAAAAAGAATTATATAAACACAATGTTACAACATAACTGCAATGAACAGTTAACATTCAAACTCATCCAACTACGCATTGTTTTATCGGCCTAATGATTTTAATAAATAAATAACATAATTTCAGAATGCTAAAATAAACCAGAAAAAAAACTTGTCTAATAACCGGTTTTCTTGCATGTTCAACCAGTGCATCAGTTTCTCCACAGCACTTCAACAGACGGTCCTCCAGGCGCAGTCGTGATAATGTGCACGGGCACCAGGCGATCACTGAAGGAACAGCGACCTCTAGTCGCAGATTTCTCTGGGTCACAGATTTCAGCAGAACACCAGCACTGCCTACAACACTGTGCTTGATTTATCTGATGCTTTTACATTTGTGACGAATGCATTAGCCTTTTTGCACTTTCCTTTTTTTTTTTCCTTTTTTTTTTTTAACCTTACTTTTCATTGAAATTAGGTTTGTTTCAATGGTTCCATTAAGAATCAGGGAGTTTTTGTTGCATTCTTTTTCCCTTTCCCTTTTTCTTTTCTTTTTTTTTTTTTTTTTGTATAATTTTCTTTACATTTCATCTAACACCTGAAGCCCTTTTTATGTATGGCATGACATTACTGCAGGTTGTCAGAAAATCACTGAATTCTCTCAATTTAACTTTTTTTTTCCATTTTTTCCCCACTTTTTCTTTAAATGTGTGCTGTATTACAAAGGGGAGGCCATACTAAGAATTTACCACCCCCCATGCTTGGTCATAGGCCAGAAAATTATTGTAAGGAGGTACATTTTAATCATTTTTTAAATCACATTTCCCCATCATTAGGGCCCAAGCCACTCAGGCACAGGGCCCTTTTGTTTTTCTAAGGAGAATTATTTTTTTTTCGTCATCCGGGGCTTTTTGGGGGCCTTAACGTGCTCAAAAACTCTTGAAAATTGGCACACACATTGGGATCTGCGGCCATTAGGAGGCTGCAAAGGGCGTGGCAGGGGGGCTCGACAGCGCCCCCTTGAATGGTGTCCGAAAACTTGGTCCGTACATCAAACACGCTTGCATGTATTTGTGTGAACAGGAAGTCAGCTATTATGGGTTGTTTGAAAAACGCATGCTCTGGAATTTGATATATTCCTCCTAGGTGATTAATCCGATCACCACCAAACTCGATCAGAATGAAGGCAAGACATTGAGGATGTAAAATTGCGAGTAGATTTTTGGTATCTCAAATGGTTTGGCCGTGGTGAGGCAACAAATTTATGGCGAGAAAAGGGAAACAGGAAATGTGTTATAACCTCTGCATACATTGATTGATTTTTATGAAACTTCAGCTGTGTGTTCGTTGTAGGAGGCTGATCACATGGATGTGACTATTGTGAGTCAAAGTTATAGCGCCACCAACTGGCAGCAGGAAGTGTGTTACTTTCAAAATGCCTTAAGATCACCCTCTAATTTTTACCCAATTTGCTTCAAACTTCATTAGAAGAATGTCAAGACATAACAAATGTAGACCTGTAAAAAGACCACTTAGCATGCTTCAATTTGCATGAAACTTGACTCATATGTCAGGATTGTCATCCAGTAGACAGGGGCAAAGCCTCAGAATTGGGCTGGAAGGAGGGCCTCTATAGCACCACCTTTTGAAAAAAGTGGGGGGATAGTTTAACCTACAGTCACCAAACTTGGTACACATATTGTTCTCATTAAGCCAGACAACTTTCTAATTTACAGTCATTAGCTCTGATCAACAGGAAGTCCAATATTTTGGTTTGAATGTGGATTTTTTTTTTCTCCCTCTCTCTGTGGTACCCAGTCAAATCCCTATTTAAGTAAATTTCACTTGATTTTATAAAAGTGGCTGTTTAAAATAAACTTGCATAAGTGATCAGAAAAATTTAGACATGTACATATTACCTGAGACTGATATTAAAATCGTCTTTGCAGGTTCTGTGATTTGGCTCTATTTATTAATTTTTTTCGTCGTATACCACACATATTTTTTTCGTCGTATACCACATATTGAAATTAAATGAAAGCATGCTTTTGGAGCATAAGACTGGTGCACAAATGATAGTTCAGGGAGGTCAAAAAACACATGAAGAAAAGTGTTAGAATAATACAACACAGCAATCACAGACATTCGCGTTTGACTGGATTAGATTTCTCAGAGCACTGTGGAGTTGTCTGAGAAAAACAGACATGGCAGATTAGGATGATATTCTGCACTCATTTGGAATTGACCTATGACATTCTATGACATGAAATTCATCTAAATTTAAATTATCTCATGGATGTGGCTGTTGTGGTTTGTGATCATATGGGCACCAGCTGCTGCAGTAAATGTGGTGTATTCAAATAACTTTGATATAGTCCTTTTATGTTTACCCGTTTTAAATGCCTATTGCCTGCTGTGCACAGTTGTCCTGAAGCCACCGGGTTGGCGGTGCCACCGGGCTTGGGCCCGCCATCACTGCTTGCAGCCATATTATTTACATTTGAATCACTTTTTATATAAAAGGTAAATGAACACAAATGAATCTCCATGTATGAATATGACAGAAAGAAATGAATGAAAACAAACTCTCAAGGACATTTACAGTGTAAGATGTGACATCTTGCCTGTCCTGAAGGCTTTCAAATGTGAAGCTACCTCATTCAATTGGTTTTAGTCCAGATAATGGTATAGCATCCTGGAAACATCTTTAAGCATTTGATTTTGTTTGATAAACACAATTGCAAAGGCAAAGTGAATGGCTGTTTGAAAGCATGTAGGGGGAGTCTGGGAGAGTGGGGTGATTTGAGCCTCTGGGGAAGTTAAGCCACCCCTTGTTTCTAGGCAACCATACACAAAATTAGTCATGTTAGCACACATTTTTAAACAGGATTAACTGCCTTAAAATGGGGGGTATGGGGGGTGGGGTAGTTTAGATCCGAAGTGATTTTTCCTAGGGATGCATAATTTAGTTGGAGACATTACTGTCATGCCCCCACTTTTAAAGAAACCTCAACTAAAACCTGGCGTAACTCAACCTGCTCTAATGTTTGACTTCCTTTCTTCTCCATGACAGAAAGTTGCACTGCTTTGTATACAGGGGTAACTGGGGTAACTGGGGTAACCTCTGCACTCTGCTGCTCTATAAGCGCCACCTACTGGCAGACAGTGACTTTGCATTTTCATTCAGCCTGTCTATCATTTTTGTTCAGACCATTGTGAAAATCGGAATAAGTTTTTACCCAGCATACATGCAGAGTTGTACATGGATGATGGAAAAGCAGCTAATGTGCATTCTAAAAATGTAAACAATTCTGATACTATTTCTGGTATCTTGTATTGTTCAATTTATGTTGAAGTGCCCATGATAACAATATTGTGCTAATTGAATTTTTTTATGTTAACATTTATTTGCTTGTTTAATTGTTTGTTTGTTTATAATGATCCAAATGGACACTTACACGGTATAATTTTAAAATAGATAAAGATCTCTCTAGCATTATACAGAGGAAAAGTAAATAAATAATGAATGTAAAAACTCTAGTATTGTGACGACTCAGAAGAGTATTGATCCATTTGCAGTTTATTCAACAACAAGGGCAATACAGGAATCATAAACCAAGTAACAGGCAGAGGGTCGAGGCAGGCGGCAGACAGGGTAAACAGGAACAGGCAAAGAGGTCGAGGCAGGCGGCAGGCAGGAATAAACAATACCAGGCAGTCAAGTAGGCAGACAGCAAGAATCACAGTCCAGAATACCAGTCCAATCGATAACAGGCAAACAAACAGGAAAGAACGCTCAGAAATGATAACCGTGGCTGATCAAGACTTCGCACGGAACTGTGCGAGAATGGGTGTTTTATAGTGCATGGGTAATGAAGTGATTGGCGGCAGGTGTGAGCGTGATCAGTCCCAGGTATGTGGGCGTATGGGAATTGTAGTCCAATTAAACCTAATACTCGGGAGAGGGCTCCCTCTGGCGGCCCAGGAGATCTGGTGCAGAGGACCCAATCGTGACAGAGCCCCCACCCTGCGAGCGGCTCCTGACGCGAGGAGGCAAACGACGTCGGGGTCTACCTCTGGGTCTGGGGGCCGGTTTCTCTGGATGCGTCCTATGAAACTCATCTGTGAGCAAGGGGTCGAGAATGTCCTTGGCATTGACCCAGGATCGTTCCTCCGGACCGTAACCCTCCCAATCGACCAGGTATTGCAGCACCCCGTTGCGACGTCGTGAATCGAGCAGGTCCCGGACCTGGTATACCACCTCGTTGTCAATCAGCAACAGTGGGGGTCTCTGGTCCTCAGCCTCGGTGGTCCCCTGACCCTCTCTCGGACCGTCAGCGGGTTTCAGAAGTGAAACATGGAATGTAGGAGAAATACGATAATTAGCAGGAAGTTGTAAACGGAATGAAACTGGAGTAATTTGTCTAATGATTTTGAACGGACCCACATACCTAGGACTGAGCTTCTTGCATGGTTGCCGGAGACGAAGATCCCGGGTGGACAGCCATACCCATTGACCAGGGGTGTATTCAGGTGCTGGGCGTCGATGACGGTTGGCTTGGATCTCTTGTCGTTGGATGGCTCGTTGCAGGTGGATGTGGGCGCGGTTCCATGTCTCCTCGCTTCGTTGTAACCACTCATTGACGGCTGGTAGCTCGGAAGGTTCTCCCGACCATGGGAATAGCGGAGGTTGGAAACCCAGCACACATTTGAAAGGGGTGAGTCCAGTGGCTGGCTTCTGTAGGGAGTTCTGAGCGTACTCGGCCCACATGAGATATCGACTCCAGTCGGATTGGTGGCTGTGACAGTAGGCCCTGAGGAATCGAGTGAGTTCTTGGTTTAATCTCTCCGTTTGGCCGTTTGACTGGGGGTGGTAGCCGGAGGTGAGACTGATGTTGACGTTGAGAAGACGGAAGAAGGCTGACCAGACTCTGGAAGTGAACTGAGGGCCCCTGTCTGACACTATGTCGTCTGGCAAACCATAAAATCGAAATACAAAGTTACATAGGGTTTCGGCAGTTTCCATGGCGGTGGGTAACTTGGGCAGAGGAATCAGACGACATGACTTCGAGAAACGGTCTACAACAGTCAGAATGGTAGTGTTGCCCTGAGAGTTGGGGAGATCTGTGACAAAGTCTATTGCTATATGTGACCAGGGTCGATGTGGAATGGGTAGTGGCTGGAGCAAACCAGCTGGCACTTGATGAGAGGGTTTGGTAGTGTTGCAGGTTACGCAGTGTGACACGACGCAAGCTGTATCTTCGGACATAGAGGGCCACCAGTACTTGTTTTTGAGCAGTTGGAGTGTAGCAGTGATACCTGGATGACCTGAGCTTGGACTGTCGTGTATGTGATGTAGCAGCTTGTCTCGGTGTTGATCAGAAATGTAGATGAGCTCTGGAGGGCATTCGGATGGTGGTGGTGTTTGAGTGTTTGATAGGTCTATTTCTGTGGAGATGTCCCACTGGACCGGTGCTACCAGAAGATTGGTGGGAATTATGGTTTCGTGATTTTGGGGCTGTTCATTACCCTCGTGGATTCTGGACAGAGCATCAGCCTTAGTGTTCTTGGAACCGGGACGATACGTGACTGAGAACTGAAAGCGTGTGAAGAAGAGGGCCCATCTAGCCTGACGAGGATTCAAACGCTTGGCAGACCTCAAATATTCCAGGTTTTTGTGATCGGTTAGGACAATGAAAGGGAGCTGTGCGCCCTTGAGCCAGTGGCGCCACTCCTCCATAGCTGCTTTCATGGCGAGCAGCTCACGGTTTCCCAGGTCGTAGTTACGTTCAGCAGATGAGAGTTTTCTTGAGAAGTAAGCGCAGGGGAACATTTTGTTAGATGGTTCGTGTCGCTGTGAAAGTACTGCTCCGATACCCGTGTTGGAAGCGTCCACCTCCACGATGAAGGGTTGGCTGGGGTCCGGATGATGGAGAATGGGAGCTGTGGTGAACCAATGTTTTAGTTCTTGGAATGCTTGACAAGCTTCGGGAGTCCAGGTGAGTGAGGACGACTTGAGACGGGTCATGGAAGTCAAGGGCGCTGCTACGATGCTGAAGTTCCTGATGAAACGCCGATAGAAGTTTGCAAACCCCAGGAAGCGTTGAAGTTCCTTGAGAGATTGTGGCCTCGGCTAATTCAGCACCGCTCTGACCTTCTGATCGTCCATAGCCACTCCCTCTTGACTGATCACATACCCCAGGAATGATGTTTTCGTCTGATGGAACTCACATTTCTCTGCCTTTGCGTACAATTGGTGGTGAATGAGACGGCGTAGAACGGCTCGAACATGTTGGACGTGTTCCTCCATGGAACTCGAGTAGACCAGAATGTCATCTATATAGACCACCACCCATCTGTCCAGCATGTCTCGGAACACATTGTTGATCATAGATTGGAAGACGGAAGGACTATTGGACAGGCCGAACGGCATAACAGAATATTCATAGTGCCCAGAAGCGGTGGAAAAGGCTGTCTTCCACTCGTCCCCCTCTCTGCTGCGAATCAGGTTGTAAGCTGAGCGTAAATCCAGTTTAGTGAAGTACTTTGCCTGGCGGAGCTGTTCCAGAGCTGCCGGGACTAATGGAAGGGGATACCTGAACTTGACCGTGATGTCGTTGAGTCCACGATAATCAATACAGGGTCGGAGACTTCCATCTTTTTTTTTGACAAAGAAGAATCCGGCAGAAGCAGGAGATGTGGATGGGCGGATGAATCCCTTGGCTAATTCCTCCTCTATGTACTTCTTCATGGCGTCAGACTCGGGTTGTGAGAGTGGGAAGATTCGACCCTTGGGTGGTGTGGTACCAGGGAGGAGGTCAATGGCGCAGTCCCAGGAGCGATGTGGAGGTAACTGTGATGCTTTGGCCTTGCTGAACGCCACATAGAGATCAGCATATTCGTTAGGAAGTCCAGGAACCTCGGGTTTGGGTGGAGTGAGAGAGATGGTACGGACAGGGATGAGAGATTTGGGCATGATGCAGCTCTGCTGGCAGGACACGCTCCATTGAACAATCTCTCCACTTCTCCAGGAAATACGGGGATCGTGACGGCGTAACCAGGGTAAACCCAGGATGAGTGAATGGATGGGAGAGCTGATGACATAGAATTGCAGGGTTTCTTGATGAAGAAGGCCAGTTTGCATCTGTAGGTGGTTGGTAATGTGTGTGATTCGACCCTCTCCAATTGGCCGACCGTCTAGCGCCTCCACTGCCAAGCGAGAAGTGCAGGGTGTTAGAGCAAGATTGTGTTTATCAGCAAATTCTTTGGAAATGAAGTTGCCTGCTGCCCCAGAATCTAACAGTCCATCCACAACTATCCTTTTGTTGCCATTGATTATTTTAACTGGTACTTTAACACAATGTATTGTTTGAAATGGCTCACTCACCGCTTTGTTGCTGCTCGTGGCGGGTCTCACAGGGCATGAGGACTTGTAGTGACCAGATTGTCCGCAGTACATGCAGAGGTGATGTTGCGCTCGTCGTTCTCGTTCCCCCGGTGTCAGATGTGTGTAGCCGAGCTGCATGGGTTCAGGATTCCCCGCGAGAGAAGGAGCTGGAGCGGTAGTGACTCGTGCTGGGCGCCATGACCGCATTACGTTGTCTATTTGTATCGTCAAATCCATGAATTCATTCAAGGAACGACCCTCGTCACGGCAGGCCATCTCAGTCTGGAGAGCTGTGTTTAATCCACGGCGGTAGAGGAGTTTGAGTGTATCCTCTACCCAATCAGTTTGAGCGGCGAGTGTGCGGAAGGTTAGTGTAAACTCAGCGGCTGTGTTTGTGTCCTGGGACAGAGTGAGTAGTTGTTCACCCGCACTGCGGCCAGTACTGGAGCGTTCAAACACTTCTCGGAAGCGTCGTACGAAGTGATCAAAAGAGTGAAAACTAGACCTGTCAGACCTCCAAACTGCAGTAATCCACTCCAACGCCTTTCCAGTCAAAAGTGAGCAGACAAAAGCAATCTTACTTGCATCCGTGGTATACAGAGCTGGTTGCTGATTCACGAACAATGAGCATTGAAGTAAGAAACCTTTGCATTTGTTAGAAGCGCCGTCGAACTTCTCAGGAAACGCCAGTTGAGGACTCACGGTGTTGGCGGCCTGCTCTGGAGGAGGGTTAGTTGCTGCTACCGCGACTGCTGGCGATGCGGTAGACTGGAGAGTGAGGCCTTGCAAGGATCTCACCAAATCCTCCGTCAAGTTCGTCAAACGGGTGAGTTGATGCTGATGTAACGTCAGCTGGCTGGCCTGAGCGGATAACTCTGTGGACAGTTGAACAATGGCTGCTGGATCGCTTAGCGGCGAAGTCTTCTGTGATGACTCAGAAGAGTATTGATCCATTTGCAGTTTATTCAACAACAAGGGCAATACAGGAATCATAAACCAAGTAACAGGCAGAGGGTCGAGGCAGGCGGCAGACAGGGTAAACAGGAACAGGCAAAGAGGTAGGGTCAGGCTGCAGGCAGGAATAAACAATAACAGGCAGTCAAGTAGGCAGGCAGCAAGAATCACAGTCCAGAATACCAGTCCAATCAATAACAGGCAAACAAACAGGAAAGACCACTCAGAAATGATAACCGTGGCTGATCAAGACTTCGCACGGAACTGTGTGAGAATGGGTGTTTTATAGTGCATGGGTAATGAAGTGATTGGCGGCAGGTGCGAGCGTGATCAGTCCCAGGTATGTGGGCGTATGGGAATTGTAGTCCAATTGAACCTAATATTCGGGAGAGGGCTCCCTCTGGCGGCCCAGGAGATCTGGTGCAGAGGACCCAATCGTGACAAGTATCCAGTTGTCTTAACATCTGACAAGAGCTCTAATCACAGCTGGTGTAATGCAGATGCCAAAGAAATCTGAGGCATGTATTACTTGTCCAGTGTACTGATGTTGTTCAGTTGTAAAAAGTTGAAATACCTTTTTTAATAATGAGCCAGCTGAGGGCACTATAAACACATTGAAGTGACCATAATAACAGGCTGGTGTGCACTAACTCCTGTATCATAAATAGATGAACTTTTGCTTAAAAATAATGAAAAAGGCTCTAATTCCTTTAAGTTTAAAAAAAGGTCACCCCAGAAAAAAAAAAAAAAAAAAAAAAGAATATATTGATTTTTAAATTAGTAATTTAGCAATTTTTAATTTGTAACTATTTTCATTGGCAGAGCAAAGATAGACAGTATAATTAGCTTCTTTATAAAACTGTTGTATAAAAATAATATCACACTCACAATCATGCTGCTGATTTCCTACATATCTTAAGATAAGACCATGTTTTCTTTCTCTGGATAAACCTGTGCAAAACATATCATGTCACTTAACTCATACTGTACATGACTGTTTTACCATGTGGAAATGTTGGGTATGCAAAAATTTTTATAATTTTCAAAAAGTATGTTGAAACCAACAGAAGCAGTGAGGTACCAGATAGCCTGTAAGAGAAGTTTGGTGACAGCTGAGGAAGAGTCACTTAAACACTTTCCCTGAATTATTCCGTATGTCAAGTATTTTTCCACACCTCTTCCTCATGCCCCCTACTTAGCCCGTAAAGCTCCCCAACAGCTGAGATTGGTTCTAGCTTGCCTGCAGCTGTTTCCCGCTCTTACAGTTGTAAGTCATGGGAGAACTGTTGCCAAATACTTTCGATGGAAAGAAGCTAAAGCCTGCTCAAAATCGCTAAATGATGTCATACGTGATTTAGCATATTCATGATGTCCATACATCATTTGCATTTTGCCTAGTGTCAGCCCTTTACTTTGGTTTGCTTGTCTCCTACTCTTTGCTTGCATACTGTATTTTAATCCAGCCAAAATCCCAATAAATTTGTTCTAATTTACATATGTTTCTGTTTCTGACAACAGAATAAATCTAAAGTAGTGACTAAAACTATGTTAACCAGCAGTCACTTCCAAGCTGCTGCTCTGCACAAAAGTCCTGATTTATAATCAAGATGTCATCTGACAAAATCACCATAGACATAAGATAAAGACAGTGGCTGCGCTGTGATTTCAGATTTATTTACATGTAAAATCATCACGCAGCAGAACATCATTCTTATTTTTTCTCTGACACACAGCCTCAGCAGAGAGAGATGTGCCTGCAGTGGGACAGCAAGACCTTGCACTTGTGAAACTTGGAAAGTAGATAATGTTTTTCCAAGAATTAGACAGATTTGTTGCTAGGCACTACAGAGGTCTGAAAGGGTTGCGCTAAAGGGGGCTGAAAATTAAATCAATTCAAAATCAAATCAAATTATTTATAAAGCACTTTTAAACCAGTGTACCAAAGAGCTGTACAATTAAAAATATAATAATAAAAATAAAATAGAATAATAAAATACAATTGTAACACCTTTCATAATGTGGGGAAGAAGGCGGTAGGAACTGGCTGAACTTCAACATAAATTTTAATCACAAAATAAAATTCAAAACAGAAACCAAAATGGACACTTTTTAGCCGACTGCAATGCATGAACATAAAAAAACAACAACAGCATTAACGGCACACGTCTGTGGCTCCCTGCCTCTCCTTCCACTGTTGTCACTCCTCCTTATTTCCTTGAACATGAGACCAGTGTTCTGCACCAGTGTCACCCATTAGCACTCATTCCTCCAGCCTCACTCTGTTTTAACGGCTGTCAGCTCCACCCTGCTTGCCACAACAATAACAGGAAAAAACTCCAAATAAATAATGTAGAGATAAAAAGAATAAAACAAATTCCATGTCACACATCTGCTCAAATTTAGTGGTCATTAAAAATAGTGAAGGACTCATCAAACAAATTTGTCTCGAGTTTTTAAACATGTTTAGAGAGGTAGAATCTAATAAACATTGGTAGTCCATTTCACAAAGCGTGATCTCCTATGCCTTTTAAGCGTGACCGAGGAAATATCAAGAAGCAGGCAGCAGCTGATTTTGAAATCTGAGGTACTGTTTACACGACACAGTTTACAACTAAAAACTGAAAACTTTTTATAAATTTTGGCAGTTAATTTACATGACAATAGAGTTATGGGGGACTGAAAACGCAAGCTTTTGAAAATAGGTTTCAAAGTGCACGTTTTTGAAAACGATACTGTCATTATCGTCTCCATGTAATGAACAAAAACGCAAATTTGTGAAAACGGTGACGTCATACATATGCATGTTATATGTTCAGTCTAAAGGCGTGTAGTTTTTCTTTACAAAATGACATTAACAAATACTGGCCTGGCAGCAAAATACAGTATTTATAGTCATTTTTGCGAATCGTTTTGACAACATTGTCATCTGTATGCGAAAAACACAAAGGAAAAACTTTACTGTTTTTAGTACATCGTTGTCGTGTAAACATACCCTAAGTGACCTCTGGATGCAGTGGAAAATTATAAGATCAGAAATATATCCTGGAGCCAGTTTACGTAAAGCTTTAAAAGTGTACAGAAGTACCAGATATTTTCTAAACAAAGATCCTACTTTTTTGTGTTAGTCAGGAACATGCCCCTTGTGACAGCGAACACTGACTTAAAGGCAGGGTGGGCGATTTGTTCCAGAAACATTTTTTTGCTATGCTGGTTGAAAGTCTCTTCACATCCTAATAGCAATCACTAAGTTAAGTGGTCTAAATGTATTTATATGTATATATATCATCTATGAAAGGCGTAAGACCATAAAATGTTTGTCCAATCTTTGCATTCATTGCGTATCATTGCGAATGCAATGATACAATGTCTTGCCTGCTTGTCAGCATATTTCCATACCTCCGCGTACCTGCTCGCGCTGAAATCACACGTCATCAGCACGTTTCATGCTATGCAGAGTCTATACAGACATCAGTCATGAGCTTCACAACTGAAACAGTAGCCACCTTTTACAATTCCTCCTGAACCAAAACAATGAGCTTATGCTGCGTTCACACCATAAATACTGTAATTTGGAAGAGATGGAAACCGCGACATTATACTCAGAGCGTTTCTCTACTCTAATTCAATCGCAACACTATCAACGCCGAAATTAATCTGCAGCAGTCAGGTGGTACAGGTCAGTGCTGTGAGTGCAAGTTGTTTATGTTCATTATTATTGTAATGTTATGTGCTTTGAGACATGAGGTAGTTTAACGCCGTCTCTCGTGACACTTTTGTTTGCTCCCTGCTGTGTGTTTTGGAGGAGGTGTGGCTTTGGAGACACTCTGAAGGGAGGGTGGGAACTTACGCTTTCAAAGCTAGCTTGCTATTGCTAGATTCTGACTTCTGACCACTGTACCACCTGACTGCGTCAAGCTAAAGACAAAGTACTGAGAAAAAACGAAGGCTTAAATACATGGATGATGATTAACGGAACAGGAAACAGGTGGTGACTAATCAAAAACCATAGTAACTAATGAAGAACTTGACAATGACAATGAAAACTAAGACTAGGAACTAAACATGCAGTGAACACAAAAATGATCGTGACATAACTCCCTCTCCCCAGAAAACACGAGACTTGAGACTGGACGACGAAAACAACTTGGCGCTGGGCTTAACTTGAGATGGAACTTGGCTTATTCAGCAATGACTTTGATGACTTGGAACTGGATGGGACCAGCAGTGATTGAGGACAAGTGAGCACTTCCTCCTCCAGCTCACCATATAATAAATCCTCAGCAACTCAGCTCATTGCATTAACCAGTGTGGGTGACGCTCCAATCCATCCTGACGAATTCACTAACATGCCATCAACAACGGATACCGATGCCGGCTCACACATCTGTACAGACTCCGTGTTGGGCTGGTTAGCCTCTGGTTATCGCTCCGGCTCTGTTTTCATGGCGAGCTAAGAGTCTGAGTCCACGGTGGGCTCTTGTTTTTTGGGGGGGCGGGCATGGCTGATGGCTGGCGTTGTCCTTATTCATGATGGAAACAGTAAATGGAGTCATTTTAAACCAGCACCCGCTCCACGAACTTGGTGAAGATCCCTTGAGGATGATCCAAGGGCAGGTTTGCTTTCGATTGGTGGCATGGAGGCATGCCAGATCGAGAAAGGAGTGATCCTCAAGGGAGTGATCCCCCTGTTCCAGCAGGAGGAGATGGACAGTGGAGATATTATTTTGACATTTAAATCAATTCTTTTGGTCTTGTGTTCTGTTATGGGTTGGATGTGTAGATAATCCAATAAAGATGTGTGATGCAGGATGAATGAATAACAAAGACTTTTAATAAACACGACAAGAACTCAGGCCCTACACAACAAACATAATGAAGAAAGTTGATGGAGGATGAGGATGATGATTAACAGAACGGGACATGTGAGGACTAATCAGAAACCATAGTAACTAATGAAAAAATCTGGTAAACAAGAAAGTGAACACTAAACGTGACCATGACACGTATGTTATAGAGACCTCCTTGTTTTAAACTAACAATCATCTTTTTCTAACATACTTGTTTTCTTTCTTTAAAATAGCTGGAACTTTTGTATTGTTTTATCAAATTCAATGAAATAATAAAGTATAGTAAAGAACTGAGCCATAATGGACCAAGAGTCTTTGTATTCAGAGAGCATGTTTAATCCCAAATACATGTTGTGCTGTGTGTAAAACATGATCAAGACTTACACATAAAATTCTTCATGCATCCTTCTGTGCCAAACACTGACTTGAGTGCAAGAGAGAGGAGCTTTTATTTCTAACCCAATCTCTCTCAGATCTCTCACTTTCTCACTTATGGTCTCTCTCTTTGTTTATCCACCTCCGTCCTGTGAGAATATGAAAACTCTCAGCAAATGTTCCTCCCACACACAGAATTCCAGGGGCAGTGAAAGCAGTCTTACACACTGATGGAAGTCTGAACAATAGATACATACCTGGACACACCTCCAGATAAATCTGTCTCTCAGTTCTGCTCTTCATTCCTACATTTCCTCAAGGAAGATCAATTATATTTTGTTGAAAATTTATAGTGCAGAAATAAATATATAATGAATCCAATGTATCACTGAATTGAATTATATAAGTGTACAATGAGGTAGTGGCACATCCAGTAACTATATCATTTTCGTCTACAGAGAGTTTCTTTCTTTTCTGCATCATGCAAAACAATATACTGCATGTTTTAAGCTAAAAAACAGAATTAAATGTGTAAATTTCAAATATATGCCAACTCATCTGTGACATGTAAGGTTTGAGGAATAAGGCAACATTACAGTTTTTCTCAGTCGCTTTGGTGCATTTTTTGTATCCTCAACATTTGCAAAATGGTACACATTACTGTATGTGAGTTACTGCAATAGATTGGACAGAATTCCCATGTATGCTTTTACTTTTGGTCTGTCAACAAATTACAGCACAATGTCATTGTGATACAGAAAAGACAACAAAAAACTACTTTATAACACAAAGGTAAAGGTAACCATAGGAAACACCCCTAAGGCACTGTACATGCTGCACTGTATGGGGAATTACAATGCAGTCTTTCAGCACCTCCTGACATCCTCGACTGTCTGGCCACAGGTTCTCATCCACATCACAATAGATATCTTCCCTTGCAATGCAGAGTGGAAGCAAGAATGTCTTTTCATTCTCCTTCATTAGTGAAAGTCAAGATTCAGGTGCCTAGATGTTTTAGGGGGTAAGACTATTCAACAGAGAATCAGTACAATGTATTTGGTAACACTTTACAACATGGGTGCAATAATATACAATAACTACTGAACAGATAATCTTGAGTTAAGGTATGACTCATGCATTATGATATTATGAATATGCTCCCAATTATGGCCATGGAAGCAGCATTTGAATTCTCTGTGCTTCCTGTCACAGCTATGGAGGCACCCTTTGAACTTTCTGTGCTTCCTGTCAGGGCCAAGGAGGCTGCCTCTGAACCCTCTACAGGTGATGATACACGGGCGATGTTGCTTGGGCACTTTCCCCATTGAGAATGGGCAACAAATTTCTATCTGGATACTTTAGATCGAAATTTGTTGCCCATTCTCAATAGGAAAGTGCCCAAGCAGCATCGCTCGGCAACACTGCCCGGCAACGTTGCTCAAAAAAGTTGCCCCGTGTATCATCACCTTACCTGTCTTGTCACGGCCAACTTTCTCTTATTCATGAAACAGCCACATTACAGTGCTTTTTACAACCTGAATCCTGGAAATGTTGGGACGTTTTTTAAATTTGAATAAAATGAAAACTAAAAGACTTTCAAATCACATGAGCCAATATTTTATTCACAATAGAACATAAATAACATAAATGTTTAAACTGAAAAATTTTAAAATTTTATGCACAAAATGAGCTAATTTCAAATTTGATGCCTGCTACAGGTCTCAAAATAGTTGGGACGGGGGCATGTTTTCCATGGTGTAGCATCTCCTCTTTTTTTCAAAACAGTGTGTAGACATCTGGGCATCAAGGTTATGAGTTTCTGGAGTTTTGGTGTTATTTGGTCCCATTCTTGCCTGATATAAGTTTCCAGCTGCTGAAGAGTTTGTGGTCGTATTTGACATAGTTTTCTCTATAGGTGAAAGACCTGGACTGCAGGCAGGCCAATTCAGCACCTGGACTCTTGTATGACGAAGCCATGCTGTTGTAATAGCTGCAGTATGTGGTTTTGCATTGTCCTGCTGAAACACAAGGCCTTCCCTGAAATAGACGTTATCTGGAGGGGAGCATATGTTGCTCTAAAACCTTTATATGCCTTTCAGCATTCATAGTGCCTTCCAAAACATGCAAGCTGCCCATACTGTATGCACTTACGCACCCCCATACCATCAGAGATGCTGGCTTTTGAACTGAACGCTGATAACACGCTGGAAGGTCTCTTTCCTCTTTAGCCCGGAGGACACGGCGTCCATGATTTCCAACAAGAATGTCAAATTTGGACTCGTCTGACCATAGAACACTTTACCACTTTGAAACAGTCCATTTTAAATGAGCCTTGGCCCACAGGACACGACAGCGCTTCTGGACCATGTTCACATATGGCATCCTTTTTGCATGATAGAGCTTTAGTTGGCATCTGCAGATGGCACGGCGAATTGTGTTTACCGACAGTGGTTTTTGGAAGTATTCCTGGGCCCATTTAGTAATGTCATTGACACAATCAGTGTCGTGATGCAGTGATGTAGTAGTGATGCAGTGTCGTCTGAGGGCCTGAAGACCAAGGGCATCCAATAAAGGTCTTCGGCCTTGTCCCTTACACACAGAGATTTCTCCAGTTTCTGTGAATCTTTTGATGATGTTATGCACTGTAGATGATGAGATTTGCAAAGCCTTTGCAAGTTGACATTGAGGAACATTGTTTTTAATGTATTCCACAATCTTTTTACGCACTCTTTCACAGCTCTGCCCATCTTTACTTCTGAGAGACTCTGCCTCTCTAAGACATCCCTTTTATAGCTATTCATGTTATCAGTTAACTTAATTAGTTGCTAGATGTTCTCCCAGCTGAATCTTTTCAAAATGTATTGCTTTTTCAGCCATTTATTGCCCCCGTGCCAACTTTTTGAGACCTGTAGCAGGCATCAAATTTAAAATGAGCTCATTTAGTGGATAAAAGTGTAAAATTTCTCTGTTTAAACATTTGTTATTTTATCTATTATCTATTGTGAATAAAATATTGGCTCATGAGATTTAAAAGTCTTTTATTTTTCATTTTATTCAAATTTAAAAGTAGCTGTAGGCTGGATTTTGACACATGGAAGTTCACAAATGTGCACAAACGTCCTTAAAAACAGCAGCTTTCATTGTTGAACTTAATGCAACAGAAGCTAGGTACAAAATTGAAGTTACTTACTACTGTCATGGATATGTTAGTTTGGTTTTGTTCTGTTCCTGTGTTCACAGTCATTGTTAGTTTCTATGGATGTTAATTAGTTTCACATATGTTCATTGTCTTGTGATAATGTTATGTGAATTGTTGTCTGTCTTCAAGATTCTTTGTTTAATAAATATTTTCTAGTTGTTCATTCTGCATCTTCATTTGGAAGATAAAAGTAAACAGTGACAACTACTGATGTTTATTATTTTGTCTTTTGAATAAACTGTGATGTACATTTTACCAATTTAACTTTTTCTTCGTTATTCAAAATTTCAGATGACTATGAGCTAGGCCAGAACTATATCAGTACTAACAAGCATGAACCATCCTAGAACAACATAGGTTTAATTCTGATTTATGCCCTGTTTTGCAGCATTTTACACGCAGATTCTTAACCCAGTTATGCTTAATAATCCGGCAATGCCTGTGGTCATGTAAATGCGTTAACCTGTTTTCTTTTATCACAGTAAGGTCATAAAAAGCTTAAGCATAAACTGATCGACACAGCTAGAGTTTTGGCCCTTACTCCGATTTCTCCTGACATGTAAACACATAAACCTGCATTCGGTCAGCTTATTAAAGTGTGCATGTGTGATATGTAACAGAAAAGTGTCCTTACTGCAGTTTTAAGTGCATCCAGACAAAGCAAGCTTTTCGTGGTAAGGGAGGAGGAAATATATTGCAGACTCTGACTCTTTGGAATTCTCTGAATAGTCAGATACACAAATGATTATGTCTTGATGTCACTACCAGGAAATAACATGGTTTACTTGTGTTGTCGGGTTATTGGTTTGCATGTGACAATGGATTATTTTAATGTGATGATTTTTGTGAGTTACCAGCCTGTTGGTGTGCATGTAAACATGCTCACTGGCAATTTGTTCAAAAGAATGAGCAAATTACTAGATGACGAGGTTGATCAAGCACTTTTGAGAATTTTAGTTGTGATCAGTGAAATGTAACCACAGCAACTAAGAAAAAACTGTAAAAGTTCCCTGTTCATATCACAAGAATGATTAGATCAATAAATGCTTTCATTTTTTGACAAAATTAAAGAATTGATGCCAAATCTTACTACAAATACTGTCAAGTTTTGAGGTACTAATTCAAAGCAGAAGCATGAGACTACATGAAATGCAACAAGTGGCATATGAGAGAGAAAGTTGATTCACTCTTCATGTCTATTTAATTTCCCTTGCAAATTAGTCCCAAGTTCCCAGAATGCTCAAGCTGACAAGAAAACCACCAGCCTCCTCATCCTGACAGTCACTGTGGGGACAGTTGGTCACAAATATGGCAAAATGTGACAAATACTTGTCAAACATCACCAATATGCTAAAATCTACTTAGCAAAATCAAATAACAACAAAAGTATCACAGAACTGTAAGCAGCACAACAGAAAGCTGCTTACACCTTTTCTTGTTCTGAAGTGAATCAGAATAACTTCAGTTAATGAAGTTTCATCCCTTTATTTCAGCATGCCTGGCCTGCAAAAACATGATAACTCTCTAGTAACTACTGGAAGTAAAACTTTTGAGGTTTTTGTAATGTATTTTGTATTAAATAGTAATAACTCAAGAGTTACTACATCCTTCTAAAGGAACTACTAATTATTTTGATCAGTATTCTAAAGTAAAGATCATGGTAACCCACTAGTAATTACTTAGGTGTTACCAAATAAATCAGAAGGAATTACTGTACAAAACTGTAAAAAACCTCAAAAGTTTCCAAAAGTTTCAAATCCGTTAAAGGATTATTAGGCTGCATAAATTAGGTCAGCCGGAACCGGGAACGCTTCCTATAACACCTGATGTACTCGTTACATCAGAAGAAGAATGGCATCTACGCTAATATTAGTCTTTCTGTTTATCCCGAGGTTCACCGTAGTCAACCGGATCTGGGCCGTATCCAGGTGAGACCAAGGACCTGCACCTTGACACGACCACAACGCAGCCCTGACGTATCAGCAGAGATTGAGTCAACTAGATCATCCACTGTGAGGGCCTCATCGACACGACAGCCACGACAGTTCCTCAACAACCGTCCATACTGGCGTGATCCTCAATACGATCCTCAATTGGATGGAACTGAAATAAATACTTTTAATGTTGCGATCCTATTGGACTTATGATAGCAACCTGAATTGTAACAAAGCACTGTTGGCCAGAGGAGAACTGGCACCCCGACTAAGCCTGGTTTCTCCCAAGGTTTTTTTTCTCCATTTAAACACCTATTTGCCACTTGTCTGCCACCTGATGTCACCTGATGGAGTTTGGGTTCCTTGCCGCTGTCGCCTCTGGCTTGCTTAGTTGGGGACACTTGACATTTGACTTGACATTTGATATTCAACAGTGCTTTGATCTGCCTGCATTGACACTATTCTTTAAGAGCTGCTGTGCAGCCAAACAATGTACCAGTTATCAATGTAAAGCTGCTTTGACACAATCTACATTGTAAAAAGCGCTATATAAATAAAGGTGACTTGACTTGACAATGACTTCAGTAGTTACTAGAGAGTTATCATGTTTTTTCACTTTAGAATACTGATCCAAATAATTAGTAATTCCTTCTGAAGGATTTGGTAATACTTCAGTAATTACTAGTTGTCAGCAGATAGACGAGGAACACAGAGGTAAGTGATATAATCAACAGCAGGTTTATTGAACAGAGATGAAGAGAACACAGCAGTGAAAGTAATCCAGGTAAGCAGGCTGGGAGAGGGAATGTCTTGGTGAAGCTTATCTGTGAGTGATGCAGTCTCTGTGTTTTCCCAGGAGATCCAGTGGGGCAAAGGAGCGTGGAGATGACGGAGAACAGGAGCTGAGGAGAACTAGGACGGTTAGCAGAAACAACAGGTAAGTATCAAGCAGATAAGTCGGTCAGGGAACACAACATGGTAAGGTTGAGACCAGACAGTGAGTGAACGGGTGGAGTGCAGTATATATGGAGCTGGCTGCTGACAGGTGAATGACGATAGTACTCTGGTGATTGGGATCTGGTGACGGTGGTGAGGGGTGACTGCGTTGACTCCCTGACACTAGTGGGCTACCATGACCTTTACTTTAGAATTAATTATACATTATGCATCATTCATGTTAATTATGAACCTGTATATAATAGTTCTTAGTAGTTCTCTGGAAATTATAAAAACAGTAGTTACTGGTTAGCTAATAGTGAACTACCACATTCAACATGCTTTCCTGTAGCTCAGTGGTTAGAGAATGGCACTAGCAATGCCAAGGTCATGGGTTCAATCCCAGGGATTGCACATACTCAGATACAAATGTATAATATAATGCAATGTAAGTCGCTTTGGATAAAAGCGTCTGCCAAATGCATAAATGTAAACTGAGCACTATTACTTACTAATTCATTAATCAGAGTTTCTTGTTAGTTAATAGTAGTTACTAGAGTCAAGTCAAGTCACCTTTATCTATATAGCGCTTTTTACAATGCAGATTGTGTCAAAGCAGCTTTACGGTGATAATTGGTATATAATTTTGGCTGCACAGCAGCTCTTAAAGAAAATGGAGTCATTGTCCAGCTTAAGTAAATTCAGTATTGATTCATTCCGTTGTAAGAATCAATAGTTATTAATTTAGTTAATTTATCTATATCAGCACTGGAGTAAACAGTGATGCCATCATCCAGCTCAGTTCAGTTCGCATACAAGGGTGTTGATGCAGGCAGATCAAAACATTGTTGAATATCAAATGTCAAGTGTCCCCAGCTAAGCAAGCCAAAGGCAACAGCGGCAAGGAACCCAAACTCCAACAGGTGACATCAAGTGGCAAACAGGTGTTAAAATGGAGAAAAAAACCTTGGGAAAAGTCAGGCTCAGTTGGGGGGCCAGTTCTCCTCTGGCCAACAGCAAACAGTGCATGATTATGATTCAGGCAGCTTTCATACTGTAAGTCCGATTGGGATCACAACAAAGTATTTATTCCAGTTCCATCTAGTTGAGGATCGTATTCTTCACGCCAGTATGGGACAGTTTGTTGAGTGTTAATAATGCATTACTCATTTGTTCCTGTATAGTTATTCATTAATGAAGGATCAGTATTCTAATGTGTTACCAACTAACCCTTTAATAGAGTTGTTTTGTCCATTCCTGTGATGGCAAATAAATGGAAACAGGTGCAACTAAATAGGTATGTATTTTCTTTTTATGTGAAATGGTAAAAACCAGTTAGCTTCAGCATGATTGATGTGCACTCCTGACACAAATTAATTAATTGCTGTCACTGTAACATTTTTTATTTATTTTCATTTAACATTGGTCAAATGACTTCAGCTGAATAATACACTATGTTCTTTTAGAGCTGCTGTACAGCTGAAATGAACTGTTTTGCATCATTGAATCATTTTCCTGTTATCACTGTAAAGCTGCTTTGAAACAATCTGTATTGTATAAAGCACTATATAAATAAAGGTGACTTGACTTAAGTAGACATTAAGGATTGCAACAGATGTGGTACAAGCCATGCACCATAGAAATGTCCAGCTTATGGCAAGGATGTGGACAAGCAGTTCTTTGTGGAGGCTGTGGTGGATGAAGTAAGCACCAGGGGCAAGTGATAGCTCATGTCAACGGAGTTAATGTACCCTTTAAATTGGACACTGGTCCAATTTAAAGGGTACACAGGTGAATCTTCTGCCAACAAAAGTCTTTTAATGACTGAGAAAAAAGCCAAAAGTGCAAGACAGAAAGTTAAGCATACAGTCATGGCCAAAAGATTTGGCTGTGACATAAATTTTGCGTTTCATAAATTGCTACTTTGATACAATGATAAGCATTTCAAGTTTTCAAGCCTTTTATTGGCAAAAACATTCAATATGCAAAGAGTTAATATTTACAGTGTTGACCCTTCTTCTTCATGACCCCTGCAATCCGCTCTGGCATGCTAAATGTCAGCTTCTGAGTCAAATCCTGACTGATCTATTCTTGTCTTATTAGTGCTAACAATTTGTGGACCTGTGCTTGTGCACTTGCCTTTTGAGGATTGACCACAGGTTTTCTATGGGATTAAGTTCCGGGGAGTTGCCTGACAACGGATCCAAAATTTAAATGTAATAATCTCTGAGTCACTTCATTATCACTATTGCCTTGTAACATGGTGCTCCATCATGCTGGAAAATGTACAGATCATCACCAAATTGCTCCTGGATCATTGGGAGAAGATGCTCTTGCAGGATGTTTTGACACTATTCTTTAATTATTGCAGCGTTTTTGGACAGAATTGTGAGAGAGCTTACTCCCTTGGATGAAAAGCAACCCCACACATGGATGATCTCAGATTGCTTCACTATTGGCATGACACAGGACTCATGGTAGTGTTCGTCTTTTCTACTTCAGGGCAATAGATTTTCCAGATGTCCCAAATGGTTGGAAGGGGGCTTCATCAAAGAAAATAACTTTGCACCAGTCTTCTGCTGTCCAATCCTTGTACTTCTTGCAGAATTTCAGTCTCTCCTTAATGTTTTTCTTGGAGAGAAGTGGCTTCTTTGCTGCCCATCTTGAGACCAGGATGTCGTCCAAAAGTCTTGGCCTTACTGTTCCTTACTGCACCTGCTGCCAATATTGAGCAGCTTTTCGATGGTGGTGACACGATTCTTTAGCGACTCCTCAGGAGAAGATGGTCCTGGTGCTTGCTGGACACTCTGGGACATCCGGAAGCCTCATTGCAATTGAACCTCTCTCCTTGAAGTTCTTGATTGTCCAGTAAATGTCTCTTTCAGTGCAATATTTTTTGCAGCAATTTCCTTGCATGTGTGGCCATTTTGATGCAAAGTGATGATGGCTGCACATCTTTCTTTGGAGGTAACCATTGCTATCACAAGAACAGAATGATTGGAAGCACTTCTTCCCTCTTTTTATAGCAATCAGTCTGCTCTTATAATTCAATCTAATTCAACCAGCTGTGGACGAAGCTGCCCTCGGCTGAACATTTGCTACATAGCACACACCAATTTGTGCCTAGGAAATCCAGCTCTAATGCTGCATACAACATTAGCATACAACCACAATGCCCATGGGAAGATTTAGTGTGGGTCAGATTGTTTGAAAGGTGGGAACCAAAAGCAAATTCCCACATCTTATGACGTACTTACTGACACACTCCTTCAATATCTGACTGTCAAAATTCCTTTAAATTTCCTTTAGGTTTATCGGACAATAGTCCAGTGGTTACTGGACAAAAAAATGGGTTATGCCCAGCTCCAAGTCTCCTTTTTCACTGCTGATTCTGCCCAGTTTCAAGTCTCCTTTGTCACTAATGGTCCCGCTCAGCCTGCCTCTCCCTTCTCCTCTGCCAATGCCATCCATTTCCTTGGCCCCGCCTCTGCTGGCTCCCTTCAGCCCTTCGGCGGCTCTAACAGCCATCTTGACTGAGGGCTCAGGCGTGGCAGCCATCTTGACTGAAGGCTCAGGCATGGCAGGCATGACGTGAAGAGACTCAAACTTGGCAGGCATTATGTGAAGAGTCTCTAACTGAGCATGCATGACGTGAAGAGTCTTTAAATGAGCAGGCGTGGCGTGAAGAGTCTCTGGCTGGGCAGGCATGATGTGAACAGGCTCTGGCTGGGCAGGTATGACGTGAACAGGCCTTGGCATGGCAGTCGTGGCGTGGATAATTCCAGACATGCTGGTCAGGACATTGAAACTCTGTGGTGCAGCGGCCATGATGTGACGAGGCTCTGGTGTGGTGGGTACTGTGGGATTGCTGGGCTCCTCATCCACAATTCTCACAGTAAACAAAGAACCACTTAATAGCAGGGCATGATCAATATATTGCAACGGAGAAAAGCAAGTTTTCCCACCTGGTAAATTGGACAGCAAGGGCTCATTCAATCCCACACAAAAAATGTCTTTAAGTGCCACCTGATTAAAATCCACCTTGTAGCATAGTCCACAAAAGTCTTCAACATAAGCCTCAATGGGGCGATTTCCCTAGCGCAAACGTAGCAGGGCGACTGCTGGGTTCATTGTTGGCGGTCAAGTATTCTGTAAGGGATCCACTGCAGGCAAGTCTCAGAGAACCCAAGTGCAGTTTTAATAACTCAAACATAAAACAAACAAAGACTTGACTTAGCATAGCTGTAACGAAGCTGGACTCAGGCAGAGATGCATTTGCAAGCTTTATTAAATAAGAGCATGGTCATACAGGCAGGGTCAGACAGGAGCAAACAGGAACAGCAAGAAACAGGCAGAATCGTGGTCAGGATACAGGCAGTAGATCAGGGCAGGCAGAAAACGTTCACAGTTCAGATAACAATAAACAGTCCAAAGGCAGGCAGCAGGGAATCATAAACAGATAACCAGACAGGATCGATAACAGGCAGACAATAAACACAGGGAACCGCTCAGAATTGAACACAGGGTGAATCAAGACTTCGCAATGAGGTTGTGTGTGAGTGAGTCTTAAATAGTCCAGATAATAGGCTACAGGTGTATGTGGCAACGAGTGATAGGTGTGGAGTGTGCATGTGACTGGCAGGGAGGATTATGGGAACTGTAGTCTGGGAACTGACAGGAACTGACGGTGATCGTGACATAACGCCTCCCTCCCGGAAGGTGCGTCCTCGCGGCGTAAATGGAACAGATGGGGGGGTGCATTGGAGATCTGTAGGCTGACGGGAACGGCGTCTCCAATGCAGGTTTCAGGAACTCAGGCAGCCACGGTGGGTCAGGTGCCACGGGCAGCCACGGCGGGTCAGGTGCCACGGATAGCCACGGTAGGTCAGGGGTGTCGACCAGCCACGGTGGGTCAGGAGTGTCTGGCAGCCACGACAGGTCAGGTGGCTCGGGCAACCATGGCAGGTCAGGTGGCTCGGGCAGCAGGTGGGACAGAGGGACAGAGTCCGAAGATGACCACGGCGTGCCTGAGTCCATTAATCGCCATAGTGGGTTATAGTCCATGGGCGGCCATAGCAGTTCGGAGGCCGTTGATGGTCGCGGTCGTGCAGGATCCCCACCCACAAGCTCCCCACTCTCAGGTATATGGCCCCCCCCAAAAAAGTTCTTGGGGAATTCAACGGAGGTTCGTGGGCAAGGAGCTCGGGTGGCGCCGGCAGGGCAAGGAGCTCGGGTGGCGCCGGCAGGGCAAGGAGCTCGGGCGTGGAACTTGGGTGCGAAGTCTGGAGCTGACTTGGGCTCTGGTGCGGAGTCTGGAGCGGGCTCGGTGAAGACTGGAGCGGGCTCGGGTGCAGAGTCTGGAGCGGGCTCGGCGAAGACTGGAGCAGGCTCGGGTGCAGAGTCTGGAGCAGGCTCGGGTGCAGAGTCTGGAGCGGCCATCTTGTCCGTAGACACTGGCGGGGCGGCCATCTTGTCCGTAGACACTGGCGGGGCGGCCATCTTGTCCGTAGACACTGGCGGGGCGGCCATCTTGTCCTAGTTTGTTCTGGAAGATCAGCGGAGACGTGCCGTTGCTGTGGCAGATCAGCGGAGACGTGACTTGACTCACGGAGGTCAACTGTGACTTGACTTGGTTCAGGATAATCAGTGCTGACTTGACTTGGTGTTGTTATTATGGTGGCCGCCATTTTGTGAGTGTCATCTGGCGCGGCAGCCATTACACAACCAGACGAGGTACCGCATTCCTCCGCGACACCCACAGTAAATAGAGAGCCAACAGACAACAAAGCATAATCCATAAAGCCACTAAGTGATGAACGCGGTCCTTTTCAAATCAATTTTGTTTTAAGTGGCTGATTAACACCCTCACAGAAAAAGTCTCTCAGTACACAGTCCGGCAGATCTGAACAATATGCAACGTCCAAATATTCTCTGATATATTCCTCCAACGACCGGGTGCCCTGCTTGAGCCATAATAGTAATTGTGCAATGTTCATACCGGGCCAGTGTTCTCCAGGAAAGCCGCTGGATCCATGTGTTGGCGAGGTCTTCTGTAATAGCTTGGCTTGGCTTGGCTTGGCTTGGCTTGGCTACATGGCTTGGCTTGGCTTGGCTTGGAAACATAAACTCACCAACAGTGGTACACGGACAATACTTGACAAAGACTGAGGAAACATGAGGTCAATATATACACAGGGGCTAATGACTAGACTAGACACACCTGTGCACAATCAAACCAATGAACCAGTGACAACATAGGACACATGACAAGGGAGCACATGGCAGGATCACATGACACAAACAAGGGAAACACATGGCAAAAGGGAGCATATGGCAAACAGGAAACAACAATGAGACATAAAACTACAAAAATAAGACATGAAACATGAACATGAAACAAAACCAAAACTATACATGACATGGAGTATTTTAGAATGTGGTTGTTCTATTTAAAAATTGGTTTAAGCCATTTTTTTTTTTGATCAGTTGTGAAAAAAGGAATATGTACTGATGAGTGTCTATAGGGGGCACTAATGCACTAAGTACATGAAGATGTATGTGTAAGAGAAGAGGAATCAAGTGACTTAATGAGAACACACATTCGATGGTTTGGGAAGTGTTCCCAATTCTGGCTGACCTAATTAATGCAGTCTAACAATCCCTTAATGGATTTGAATTATAGAAATGTGATATTGTATTGTGTGTATGTTAGGTTAAAGAGATAGGATATTCTTGATTGAAACTGACAGAGTGTGTCTGCCCTCCGAACAAGGCTAGGAAGACTGTTCCAGAGTTTGGGCACTAAATAGGAAAAGGACCTACCAGCCACAGTCGATTTTGATATTCTAGGTATTATCAACTTGCCAGAATTTTGAGACAGCAATGAATGTGAAGGACTATAATGCAATTGGTGCTTGCTTAGGTACTGAGGAGCTAAACCATTTAGAGCTTTATAAGTGATCAGCAAGTGCTTAAGTCAGCCAATGCAGTGTTGACAGAACGGGGCTAATATGGTCATGTTTTTTGGTTCTCGCAAGAACTCTAGCTGTTGCATTTTGGAACCAGCTGAGTTTGTGTAATAAACCTGCAGGGCAACCATCTAGTAATCTATCCACAGTCTAGCCTTGAGATCACAAATGTGTGAATTAACTTTCTTGCATTTCACATTGAGAGCATATGTCATAATTTAGAGATATTTTTAAGATGGAAAAACACAACTTGGTAGAAATGTGTCTTTCAAATGACAGATTACTATCAAAGAGCACACCCAGGTTCCTGACTGACAACAAAGACTTGACAGAGCATCCATCAAGAGTTAGACATTAGTCTAGGTTATTACATGTCAAGGTTTTCTGTCTAATAATTAAAACCTTTTTTATTGAATTTAGTAATAGGAACTTGCTAGTCATCCAATTTTTAATATCAGCTATGCATTCTGTTTTTGTGAATTGGTATGCTTTGTCAGGCCTCAAAGAAATATAGAGTGGAATATTTACAGTGTAATATTGACAATTAACTCTATGTTTCTTAATTATATCTCCCAAGGGTAGCATGTACAGGGTGAAAAGCAATGGTTCTAGTACTAAGCCATGCAGCACTCCATACTGAACTTGTGATCAATACACCTCTTCATTTACTGCTACAATTTGATCATGGTCAGATAAATTTGAACCATGCTAATGGATCTCCACTAATGCCAACATAATTTTTGAGCCTATCCAAGAGAATGTTGTGGATGATAGTATCAAATGCAGCACTAAGGTCAAGTAACACTTAATAGAGAAATGCAACCACAATTGGATGATAAGAGCAAATCATTTGTAACTCTAATGAGAGCAGTCTCAGTATATGATACAGTCTAAATCACAGCTGGAATTCCTCGCAGATACCATTTCTCTCCAAACATAATTGTAAGGATTCTGCTTTTTCTAGTATTTTTGACAAAAATGGGAGATTTGAGTTAGATATGTAATTAAATAATTGTCTTGGATCAATTTTTTAAAAGAGACAATTAATAACAGCTAGCTTGAAATTTTTTGGGACACAAAGTCATTATTGCTGTGCTGTTTGGAAATGTCTGAAAATGTTGATACTTTATTTCACTCTCAAACATCCTTTAGATTAGAAATCATTACTAACTGCATCTGCACAGTGAAACACAAGTGATGGGCAACACAAACATACGTTTGCATATACTTTTCAACTCTCTTAGAAGAACACCAACACAGCTCTAGGATTTGATTTGATTTGATTTTTTATTTTATTTTATTTTATTTTTATTTAATTTAACCACTGTGTTGGTGTTCTTCTAAGAGAGTTGAAAAGTATATGCAAACTTATGTTTGTGTTGCCCATCAGTTGTGTTTCACTGTGCAGATGCAGTTAGTAATGATTTCTAATCTAAAGGATGTTTGAGAGTGAAATGAGACTCATGTTCCTTTATTTAATGCACTTGAGTCACGTCTGCTCTCTCTTAAGAGTTCCTCCTCAAACTATCTGGCCAACGCAAGAGGAAATGAGAGTTTAACAGAGAAAAACAAGTCTTCCTAAAGCCACCCACATCCCATCTGCTCATTAATTATCAGTTTTATTATTATCATCACTGTTGTCACGATTATGAGCTGAAGTTTTGCTAATTGCCATAGTGGTCATCAGGCTGTATTTCTGTTAAACAGTACAGTATGGAGAAAAAAAAAAAAATCCACCCGTGTGCATGTAATCATCCATTCACATCCCCCCTAATGACTGTCAGTTTGCCTGCCCTTCCATTTTCTGTCCAATTAATTCTTTTCTTACTTCCCGGAGAAAGAGAGACAATAGAGCCCTCCACTACATAATAGAATAGATCATTAAAATTCAGCAGTTCTTTGCAGTGGCACCGTGCTTCCTCCCTGGACTGCTTGGCATGAATGCCAGACCTTGCTTTGAAATTCTACCCAGCAGACCACATGCAGCCCCAGACACTTCTCACCCCCTTCTGTACTCACAGAATTAACTCTGAATCTGCCCCACACCAGAGGATTTTGTGCAGCTGACATGTATTTCCATGATTTTCCCATGTTCACACTGTAAAGATGAAGTAAATGTGGTACATTTGAGTTTCTATGTTGACAAACAAGTTCCATGTATGACTAAAATCAAGTGTGATTAAAGTATGAAATATCGTGAATGAATATACGTGAAACCTGAATATGATTTACCTCTTTGTGTCAACACAATTGACACACAGTTATATTGGAATGGACAGATGTGTAATTCTCTTAAATCAAATCTTTTAAAAAATAAAGATGCAGCATTTTGATAACTCTTATGCACTGCATGTTCAGATGAGAAAAGCTTGCAAGGAAAACTATAAAACAATTTCAATGCCTAAATGTTCTTTAACCATCCATCCATTTTCCAAATCACTTGTTCTATATAGGGTTGCAGTAAACATTGTTTATTTCTTATAAAATCTTAACTGAAATGTTATCATAATTAGTTATGTTAAGAAAATTACAAAACCTTTTGTTTAATAAAATCATGGCAGCCCCTCTCGACAGTGACAGCTGCTGCTTTAGTTGCAGATGTAAGACAAACTGCAGCAGCTGCTAGGAACAGAGAGTTATTATTTCCAAAAGCAAAAAGTATGATTTAATATGTTTTGGTGATGGCATATATATATATATATATATATTTGTATGTATGTATGTATATATACAAAACCTCATTATTTAACTAAAGTATATTTCAGTACTTTTGGAGTAATGAAAATTATGATAATTTTTATCAAGTAATGTTTTCACAAAAAAGGCACTAAAACAAATGAAATGCAATAAAAATAGCACAATAGTAGCCATCAGCTTAGATAGTCAAAGTTTAGACAGTAAGCTTTAAGAGAAAATTTTATTTTTCCACAAGTATTGCCAGCAATTACTGTTAGACAATGTTAGAATGATGTAGAGTAAACACTGTTTTGTGTGTTTGTTTCACAGCCTAAAAAATGTAATCAAAATTTTCAACTGATTGCTGTATAATTAAAGAAATTGATTTCATTCAAAACAGTCAATGAGAATAAGCATGTAATATCAATGACTGGTGATGTTAAAAATGCAATTATTAATGAACTTACTGGAAATTAAGAGCTTTTGACATGTTAAAGTGCTCACTAATATTATGCATACATAAAAAGACAAAAATAATTTTCATTGTTAACCATGTATGTCACCCATTATTTTTCAAGGATTTGATTTAATTATCTGGTGACTGCTGAGCTGAACACAAAACAAGGTTTTGCTGCAGATATCATTCACAGATATTTTTCCCACAGGAATGCTCCCAAAAATAACGATTCAACTAACTATTCAAATAACGATCCAACAATACGGCTGTGTTTATCAAAAATCATTTCAGCCCTCCACCCTTTCAGCTGTTCAAGAAACTTTTGTAGGTCCTGTAACAGAGGATTTCTGCTGGCTGTACAGGCACAAATTCATCACATTTAGCACCAAAAGTCAATGTTTTGATGTGTGTGAGCAATCAAATGATGTCGAAAAATCAGCAGGCACTTATTTTATAGTTAGTTGGCACAAACCCCCTCAGCTAATGCTGTCCTTCATCATAATAACAGACACAGTACAACAACGTGGCTGGGCCTTATGGCCGGGATAACGTGGTGTAAATCGGCTGATCCCAGTTGGTGGTGGGACTGTGGGAGGGCGGAATGGACAAGCTGTTGAGTATGGGGCTTCCGTACGGCCTCCGTGAGGAATGGAAGTATGGGTACTGGTAGAGGCCAGATGGGTAGCTGGTATAGGGGCTGTAATAGCTGGAGCTTTGAAGGTCTGTATAGTCACACTGAGTGCTGGCGAATGAGGCGGCGACTGAGGTGGCGCATGCATGTGGGCTGTAAATGCTGTACTCTGAGTGTGAGGGTGAGTGCTCGCTGTAGTGATTCGGGCTTAACTGCTCAGTTTTAATGTGAGCTCTGTGCTGATTCACTTCACTTGTGCCAGGTGACGAGGATGCCACGGGCCCTTTGCGACTCCAGGAAGCCCCGTGGCTGTAAGATGAACCGTAAGCACCTCCAGAGCTGGCATTCTGCCCGTGACCGTGCTCTGAGGTCGAAACGGCTCCGGCATGGCCACTGAGAGGCAAGTATTGGTCAAACTCATGCACATCAAAGGTTTCTATGTTGCTGATGACGTCTGTGCTGAGCTCAGAAATGTCAACATTGCTAAAGTCGATATTCTGTCGACTGCTGTCAAGCAAACGTCTACCTTCATGCTTTGAATCTTGCTTTCCTCCATGATGGAGTTCTGTTTTGGGTGTTGTTGGGGGTGTCGGGGGTCCATGAGGCTGACCTAAGGATAATCACCACAAAATGATGTTTCGGGTTATACATATACATTTATTTTGCATGCATACTATAAATTGCTCCACATGAAGTGTGTGTATCTCACCTGTATGATCAGAGATGTGATCCGAGGAACTTGCCAATCGCCCCATTCCAGGTTCAGCTTTATACATGTGATGGGTTAGATCAACGCCGGCATCAGACTCACTCTGACCTGGCTTCACACTCTTTCGTCGCCTCGGCTGGTATTTATAATCCGGGTGATCTTTCTTGTGCTGAACTCTCAATCTTTCTGCTTCTTCCACAAACGGTCTCTTTTCATTCTCCGTCAGCAGTCTGTTGAGTGACACAATTATCAATCATAATTAACTTTAAGACACTCAGAGTGTTATTTATCAATGCTTTCAAGAATCAACTAGAGAGGTTAATGGGATCAATTCGGGACTCGAACTTGGGTCGCCTGAAGTGCTGTATGTCGGAGCGCTGCTCACTAGGATGCAGTTCTGACAACATTCAGTATTTACACACAAAATCTGTTTTAACTGAATAAGGAACTTCAGACCAAAAGATACTGAAGCAGAACACATACCTTTCAGAAAGTTTAAACATTACTTAATCTTATGTCTGAAGTAAATATGTAATAATAATAATAATAATAATAATGCACTATAATAAAAAAGCTCTGACTTAGAGAGTATACCCAGTGTATATATAATAAATAAAAATAGATTTCAGCTTAACTGAAGGTTTATATCTGGAGCTTTACATTTTTCAAGGGTTAATAATACAAGGGTGTTACCTCCATATACATTATTTTATTAATTTAAATATTTATTTATTTATGCCAGTTTTTTTCTGGAAGTAATATTAAAATGAAACACATCTAATAAAACTATTATCAAAGTAAGCAGCTCTTACCTCCAGAGTTTCCCGAGGGTTTTGCTGAGCTCGGCGTTGTGTAGGTGCGGATACTGATCCGCCAGTTTCCTGCGCGCGGCTTGAGCCCAAACCATAAACGCGTTCATGGGTCTCTTCACGTGCGGTTTGTTCTTGAGCGCGCCGCTGCCTCGCGCTGGCATGGGTACTAAAGACCAGTCATAACCCTTCAGAACCTGCGAAACCGCGTCTCTGATACACGCCGGGAATCTGTCATCCTCATCCTCCAGTTTTTTACCCATTCTCGTTATCATGAGTGAAGGGTGGCTAGTAGATCCAGCGGGAGATGAAGATGCGTCAGAGTCCGACTCTTCCTGAGACATCGAACTGGATGAACCGGCCGGGCTGCACGGCGGCTCTGCGCTGGACTTATCCTGCTCCTCTGTCATGATCTCACTTCTGATGCTCAAATCCAACTTCTTTAGTATTTTTCCTAGATCCAGAAAGTTTCAGACACTGTTACAGTCCATCCAAGATGATACAAGCACAATGATAGAGCTCATCACTGTTAATCTGACTTTGAAGCTCCTTTACGCGAGGACTATGTCACTCCTCCTGCCACCTCTCGTTGGTGGACTGTGTGGCCACAATCAATTCCGATTGGTTAACCACATTTCACAATGAGGTAATTTGATACGTTTCACTTAAATAAATACATTTATTTCGTTCTACATTTTCATTACCAGCAACTTTGCAAAACATTACAAAACAAAATTGTACGAACAGTGGGTAAACAGGGTGTGAGATATATTTGAAAATGTAAGATATAAATAGGCCCACGTTTATTTGCTTTGGTTTAACTGTGTTAGTTTTCACTTACACGTTTGGCATTAAAATGTAAATTTAGTAAAAGAGAGGGATGCCATATTTTCAGTCAATGAAAATGTAAAAATAATCAGGAATATTTTATGGCAATATGAGATCAATTAGCAATATAAACAATTCTTCATTATATGTATAAAACATACAGTAGGTATGGGGGAAAGGGGTGATTTATAGAACTTAAAGAACTTACTTTTTTTGGTGATGCACCGGTTTTTCAGTGATCGATACAGATCTATTTTTGATCTTGATGTTTTTGTCTTTATCAATTACACTACTTTCCACAGCATCATAGGCTTTCTATGATTTCAGATTTGTGGAAGCAAATTATATTTGAAAGATAAAAGTAGGTCATGTTTCATACAACAGCAGACTGGAGTGGTACAGGGAATTTAGAAGTGTTGTGCATGAATAGCTATACGTAGATGCCTTATTAGTGGCTGTTTCTATGGGCCACTATATATGAGCCATCCGCCATATTGTGAAGGTTCTTTTTCTGCAAAAGTCTTCAGCAGCTGATTTTTTTTTACAGTATTCAGTTTATTATTATTGTTAGATAATTCTGCATATGGTAAATAAAATAAGTTTGGTTAAAGCTCTTATAAATATTACTGATAATCACATGAACCCAACCATAGATACAGTATCTATGGTTCTTGCATCCATAGATTGCACAATAATGTGCCATTTTTTTAATGAAAATTCGGTAACTTTATTTTAAGGTGACGTAGTTACGTTATGTATGACATTTCTACATGTACTTACTATAGTAATAACAGTAAATTAAGCATAATTACAAGCAACTAACTAAACCAAACCCTATCCATAACCGTAACTCTATGTAGTTAATTTATATTACTCAGTACTTATTTAGTACTTATATAGTTAGTATAATGTAACTACGTAACCTTAAAATAAAGTATTACTGAAAATTCATTGGTTTGTTAGTGTGATGAGCAGTATTTCGCACCGTTTCAAGATGGCTGACATGTTGTCTGGAGCAGCCGAATGGGGTATCTGCATATAGATATCTATAGTGTTATATGAGCACTATTGTCTGTACATTATGGGCCAATGTATGGACCCAAAATATACTTACATTTTGAAACAAGTCTGAGATCTGGCATATATGGTTTAAAAGGCACAATCGTGTTTAATGTGTTTTATTACTAAATAATAGCACAGTAATAGCAGGTAGTTCACTATTAGCTAATCATTAACTACTATTTTTTCATAGCTCCCAGAGGACTACTAAGAACCAATATATACAGGCTCATAATTAATGTGAATATGCATAATGTATAATCAATTCTAAAGTGAAGGTCATGGTAACCCACTAGTAATGACTCAAGTAATTCAGACAGAATTACTAATTATTTGAAACACATCCCGCTCATTCATCCATGTTTCTTTATAAATAACTTCAAACAGTCCTGCCCGCTGAAAGCATACGGACATAAATATGACACATTTATTTGACATAAAATGTCTCTGTGGGAAAAGTGAAAGTACTCTGTGAAATGTTTCGAAATGTCTCTTAGCACAGCAGAGCACCAGTTTCAGTAAAAGGATATGTTTCAGTGCAGTTACTTTTTGTATACTTTTAAGTTCTACCAGAAAGACTCGGGAGGCAAGATAATGTAATAATGATATTTATTAACAATCAGCAAGCAAAATCTTGTAAGAAAGTTCTTTGGTGTAGGCCCTGTCCGTAGCTCACATCCTAAAGGGTTGCGGACTCTGCATTTCCTGCCTGAAGATGAAGGCAGGGGCGTAGCCGACCCCCTGGGAGGTATGGACTGGGACCATCCTGGTGGTGGTGGGGAGGATGGAGGTGAAGGTTGGCGTCAGCATCTGCGAACTCAGACATGTGTAAGTACTGATCTTTTATACTCCAAGTGTAAGATAATGATTGGTTAGATCTAAACGAATAGTTGACGTAACATTGAGTCTTCCTGGCAGAACTTATGCTGGAGCTTTCATTTTTTCCTGCTGTTCTAAAAATCTTTCTTTTCGCCATTACCACTAACAATCTGCGTAGCTGCTTGAACCAGTGCAGGAGCTCTAGGTAACCATAGAAGTGTAAGTGGTTTGCCATTAATTGCTGTTGTGACACTGCGAACAGCACTGAATGCACTTCGACCGGTACAACTTGAAATATATTATTATTCTAAACTTTTTATTAACTTCAGTAGGGAGTATAACAAAGGAATTGTTATTTTCTGCTTTAATCTCTAGTGAGGTGTCTAACTGTTTATCAATCATTTGTTGGTAAAGGGTGAGAGACCTGGCGAGTCACATGATTTTTGTCAAAGAGCCAGGAGTTGCTCGTGAGGCATATGTACCCGACCGCTGGTTTAGTGTATGATAGAAGTGCTGAACATCTTGCGACAGCAGGTGACTTTTGCTATTTCACTATGACAAACACTATTTGAATATAAGGAAACTGACAGGACCTACATTCACAAAATGTGAAAAATAAAGGAACAAAGCAACCTGTCTGTCTATGACAAAGGATAAAACTCTGGGTCTACCTAAATGTTTTTTGGTAACACTTTATTTCGATGCTCCCCAACATGCATTCTACTGACTATAAGTAACTTTGCAACTACATGTCAACTTATTCTATTAACTCAAACCCTAACCTAACAGCCTACTACAGTCTACTAATACTAGAGTTAGTTGACATGTAGTTGCAACTCAGTTAGTAGAATGTCTAAAGTAGACCAATTGAAATAATATGTAACCATTATTTTTCTGTTAGAACAGAAAGTTAAACTCTGGCAGACGCTGTTCAATTTAAGGAAATACACACATTTGACTTTAAATTAAATAGATGCTTACAACTAAATGTATTATAAGAGAGACATACAGATAAGAGGGGAGGCTGAATCACTGCATTCATGCCAGTGTTTAGCAAATGATTTTATCAAACAGCTTTCCTATGAAAAGACAATGTCTCGCTAGTCAGACATTTGAGTGTGCTCAGAGCTGCAAAGAGTGCTTGAAAATGGAAGCATATTGAGACTTTTGGATTTTTTTTTTTTTTACAACCATTAATTGGAGATTGCTTGGAATGGTAAGTGTGTTAGACATTTTTTTGGGTTTGTGGGTTAATTAATAAGTAGAAATTTGATGAATACTGACAGTGAAAGTATTATTTTTTTTTGCATTACTGTTAATCTGATATCATTGCAAATGATTGAGAAGAAATGAAAACAAAGAAATCTTTTCTTGTGGCAATGTTGACCATGCCAATTGATGTAATGAATGAACCATCTTCAGTTTGTTTATTTAGGTCTTTGGTGAGAGCAGTGTTTGATGGCATTTCTCTCGTGTTTTCTGTGATCTGGATAAGAGTGTTGCATTTGTTTGGCAAATGCTGTACTGTATGTCTGTGACACTCATTTATGAATCACATCCACTGTCATCTGTCCATTTTCTCCCAGTCATGTTATTTTTTAAATCTTCTTGTGGAATCAGTTTTACCTTATAATACCTCCTGCACTTAAGGTTTCTGCAAGGGTTACATTACCATTGAGATTTATAAACAAGCAAACATTAACTTACCAGTTTTTTAAGTATCATTTAAGGTACTCTTTGAAAAAAGTTGTTAAGACGTTACGAATTATGCATCATTTTAATATTGTTATCTTTTAGAACAGCATATTTTCATTTTATTTTCCTTTATTCATTTAGCAGACACTTTAATCCAAAGTGACATAATAATTTAATCTCAGAGTGAACAATTTTTATAGTATACAGTTCCAGGTTCATTTAAAATCTAGATTAAGAAAGTGAATTGCAGAAAATAAGAAAAAAAGAAAGAAAAAGGGAGTGCCTTGGTTTTTAAGGTTGTTGAGTAGTTAAAGGGATAGTTAACCAAAAAGTGAAAAGTATCCCATGATTTACTCACCCTCAATCCATCCTACATGTCTATATCGTCTTTCAGAGGAACACAATCTGAGTTATATTATAAAATATCATGGCTTTTCCAAGCTTTATAATGGTAGTAAATGGCACTTATGATTTTTTACGCTAACTCCTACATTCTACATCATACATCGCGTCAGAAGTTACTCTTTTGGTTCAAGTTGACTTGCGTAGGCCATCTGCTGGTAACTAGTTATTTTAGTTTATAAAGTATTAAATATGGATATTTTTCTTACAAAAACTCATTGTTTTGCTTCAGAAGGCCTTTATTAACCCCCTGGAGTCATATGGATTACTTTTATGATGAATGGATGCACTTTTTTGGACTTCAAAACCAGGAGCGACATTCGCTGCCATTATAAAGCTTGGAAAAGCAAAAATATTTTTTAATATACCTCTGATTGTGTTTGTCTGAAAGGAGATCATACACCTAGGATGGCTTGAGGGTGAGTAAATCATGGGATAATTTTCATTTTTGGGTGAACTATCCCTTTAAATGCTAGCTGAAGAAGTGTGCCTTCAGTGGAGTGGACTAAGATCAGGAGAGGTGTGACATGGGTTTGATTAAAGACCAGACGTGCCCCCACAATCTGTATCATCTGCAGAGGTTTAGTCACACCGGTCAATAGAGTAGTCCATTGCAGTAGTCCATTCTTTAAATGACGAGCTTAAATGATAAACTGCACAGCATACTCTGACAGGAAGGGTTTGATTTTCCTGATGTCACAAAGCTATCACGTCACACACTTGGCAAACGGAGCAGTAAAAGACAACGTGATTAGTCTTGCTTAGTCTGGGTTTAAAAGACACTTAATATTCAGTAATATTATCGATTTGACATTTGTACGAGAACAAAACTTGAAATTAATTGAGATGGATGATGACACCACTGTTTTCTGCAGAGCTGCTTTATAGCCAATTCAACTTTGTTTCATAATTGACGGGTTTGCAAAATCAACACTGTTATTGAATTGAATTGAATCAACATATATAGCTGAATTTAACTAGTTTCAAAATTGATGAACTTTACAATGTTACTGAAGGAAACTGAATCAACACTGAACCGACTTGAGCTAAATAATGACACTACTGTCTTCTGTAGAGCTGCTTTAAAGCAGAATTTGAATTTGTCTCATATTTGATGAAGTTTGCATCATTGATCGTTATTTACTTGTCTGTTACTGTGAATCTGCTTTTAAAAAACTCTGTATTGTATAAAATCTATATAAAGATGACTTGACTTGACTGTAGTTGACCTGTTAAAGTCAGGAAGGTCTGTGATAAAATCAATAGCAATATGAGACCAGGGTTGCTGTGGGATGGGCAATAGTTCCAAGAGACCAGCTGGTAATTGCAAGGGAGTCTTGGATTGTGCAAAGACATAGCATGCATTAACATAGGAGGTAACATCAGTATTCAGGATGGTCCACCAAAAACAGTTATGCTCCAATGCTGTAGTTCTTTTGATACCCGGATGGCTGGAGCTTAAGGAGGTGTGAACCCACTGAATGACTTGCTGCCTGATGTTCTAGGGAACATACTGTTTGTTGGGTGGTCATTCAGTGGATGAAAGATGTTCCTATTGAGAGTGTTGGATTTATTCCATGATATCCCACTATCAATGGAATCAATGACAACTGATAGGGGCAGGATGGGTTCGACCTCTGATGTAGATGTAGATGAGTCATACATACAGGATAGAGAATCAGCCTTGTTTTTCTTACTGCCTCATCGGTATGTAACTGTGAAGTTGAATCTAGTAAAAAAAGCCCATCTGACTTGCTTTGGATTCAGTCTCTTTCAAAGGGGTCATGACATGTTTTTTTTGTTTTGTTTTTTTGTTTTTTTAATATGTTCCTTGAGGTTCACTTATAATGTTAATAATGTTTGTGAACTCTCCATTACACTGTGCCTAGTTTACAAAACAATCTGCAGTCAAATGCTCTGAACAAACATATTCATCTCTAACGACATCCTATTAAAAATAAACCATCCACTTGATCCTGACACTGGGATCCATATTAAGTCTGTATATATAGCTGAAAAGAGCAAAAGCCAAATTGTAGACAAGTTTTGTCTGCTGTTATGCAGTTCAAAGTTAAATTAATCCAGTTTTTAAATGTCACACATAATTCTGTTCAACATTATTTCTTGAGGGAAAACTTGCACTCCTGAAGAGCAGAAACCTGATTACATGATGCCAATAAATTGGTGTGATCCTATAAGTGCTCCAGACAAACGTCACACTTAAAGGAATAGTTCACCCAAAAATGAAAATTCTGTCATCATTTACTCGCCCTCAAGTTGTTCCAAACCTGTATACATTTCTTTGTTCTGCTGAACACAAAGGAAGATATTTGGAAGAATGTTTGTAACCAAGCAGATCTAACCCCCCATTGACTACCATAGTAGGGAAAAATAATACTATGGTAGTCAATGGGGTGGGGGGGTTGGACCTGCTTACAATCTTTCTTCCAAATATTTTCCTTTGTGTACAGCAAAACAAAGAAACTTATACTGGTTTGGAACAACTTAAGGGTGAGTAAATGATGACAGAATTTTCATTTGTGGGGGAACTATCCCTTTAAGATATGTTCCCATCAGTTAGCTACTGATGCATCATCAAGTGAATGCACAAAAACTTTTTCAGATAAAAAATCAAAATTGAAAAAGCCAGTACCATTCAATAAATATGTTGACAAGGGATAAAAAGGTAGGGGAACTTACCACAGGAGGCATCATACCCGATTCATTATTTGCGAATGAACTACTGATCTTTTAAATACAACCCAAATATAAACAGAAATATTTCTGCAGAATAAGCAATGTGATTGTAAAGTGAATTCATGTTCACATATATTTATATTAATACAGCAAAAAGAAAACAAAAGGAAATTCTAACACTGGCCATAACTGGTTTAACTTGCTGCCAAGTGTTGGAAGTAGTTTGAAAGTGTCTGAGAATAAGAGTGTCAGCAGAGGTTACTGATGAGACAACAATGAATCCAGCCATCATAGCGCTCTACATTGTAGGGAATATTCCTGGTCCATGTTTATAATAAGAGAAAAAGAAAAAGAGTAACAGATGAGGAGAGGAGAGAAGCACATGAACTCATCATGTTCCAGTGAGACAAAAGGATTTCATTTCTCAGGGGAGACTCTTGGTTTGTGTCTGCCATCTATATGTCTTTGTCCTGGCCATTTCCTGTCAGACACAGAGAATCAAAAACATTTTTAGTGAACGGATGGAAGTGTTTTTACAATTGCCTTTTCCCTCCCTGCATTTTGTATAAAAATTAACTCTTTCTGCAATTATGTTTTCATAATAGTATGTATACTATCTGTATCTTGTCATTTATACATTTTAATTTATTAATTAACCTGAGTGGATTTTTTTTAGATTAAAAGAATATTTCACCCGGAAATTAAAAATCTGTCATCAATTACTGACCCAAGGGGTGTTAAGCTCCAGATAATTAGGCCCAGACAGAATCTACAGACTTTTGTGCTGCAAGTACCAAACTCTGAATGGTAGGTTATAACATAATTTATAAATTAGTGAAACTATTTAATAAATAAACACACAATCTGACCCCAGTGCGTGACAGTTGAGCTAAAAAAGAAAGATGACGTCTGAAAGTTGCGGCTGGTGGTCAGTTTATGTGTAAATGTACATTTTTGACCAATGTTTTCTACTTCTGATGTAATTTCTAGTGAGAAATTACTATTGTAGTAATTAAATATTTGCTTAGTTATCTCCAAAGCCCGCTCTATTTTGCTGTAGATCATTAAACCATTACGCTGCCTCAGAAGTCTGTCCGAAATCAGTTTCATGAGGTGCCTTCGAGCACAAACGCTGCCTACAAAGTCATTGCCTGATAAGGCAGCGAGGCAACAAGTCAACTGCCTACGTTTTTGGATGTAGCCGGAGTCTCTTTAAGGCAAGCCTCCAAGTTTAGCAAAAAAGCATAACACTGGATGCTAATGGAGGTAGGTTTTTAATGGATGTCAATGGAGGAGATGCTTTACTATACTGAATGAACTCTTGTGAGAAAATGGCTTATTACTGATTTTTGGCTAATCTTCAACATGTCTGCTGTTGAACATTTTAAATTGGTCAATATTTGGCATTTACTCTGAAAAAAAGTAACGATTTCGAAACATGTACAGTAGGATTCTGTTTACAGTACATCTTATTCACTGGTATCAGCAAACCATTGATTGTAGTACAACTTTGACCGCAATTCAATTGCATCAAGGCTATAATGTAATTGACTGTACACGTGATATATTGAAGATTATGCTTTCTCCATGTTTCCATTCACCTTTTTGTATGCACATTTTGGGATATTGCATAAAGTGACTGGATGAAAATGCCAATATGTGCATACATTTTAAAAATACGTACAAAAAATGCACTCAATTGAGATTTTTTTTTTTTTTTTTTATCCGATAACAAGACATACGCATAAACTATTATGGAAACACCTTTCCATAATAAATCCCTCGATGTGCAACAAAAAAACTCTTTGAGGTGACTTTGCCTCAACAGAGGATGTGATTGGATAATTGGACTAACCAGTTTCATCGCACAGCATCTCAAATGTTGGTTTGGTCATTCTGAAATGCCTGAGCCAAAGTTTGTCATCAGAATGATTTGGTTTAATTATCTCACACGACTGATCCCAAACAACAGCATCCGAATGTGTTTATTGAGTTTCATCAGCTGCTCTGAGACTCAAGTCATTTATGATGGAAGAAAAAGAGCCACAGTTTCTTCCCTGATTGCAGAAAATTCCATTTTTATTACAGATATTCTGCACCAATTTCCCAGGAAGTGACCTGGACCTGGACCTGGAACTTTTTTCTTTATTTTTTAAACTTGACAGTTCCTGGTTATGGTAAATAGTAGAGAGAACATTCTGCTGAATGTTTATTTTTATGTGTGTGTTTCACAGAAGAAAAAAATGTCATGGGTTTGGAATGACATAAATCTTGCTCATTGTTTTGGTGGACTATTTTTTTATAGTGCAAGCATGCATCTCTGTGAAGGTTGTAAAACTTTGACAACTAATTTACTCTTTCAAACTAAACAGTGTCACTGAAGACAACTCTTACTCTAGGCTTACAATACTGTGCACAGTATTTGTATTTTCTGCATGCATAGCATTTGCAGCATACTGTGCAGGTTATTGAATCCCACAGTACAATGTGTACAACTTGACTTCCTATTTTGTGATGAATGAACCTGAGGCAATATGAACTGGTTTTTTTTTTTTTTTTTTTTAAATTAACATCTCTTTCTTTCTTGATTTAATCAGATTGCCAAAAGTTGAGACATTTTTTCCTCCAAAATTTAAATAAGTGTATGCAGGCTCGGCGTTCACATATGGCAGATTATGGCAGTTGCCATACCATCCAGACAAAACCGGGTAATAAATATCTAGTTCTGTCATGAAACTCTAGGTAGCATAGGCTGATCCTTAACTCAATGTGGTAGCGATCACATTATTATCTACATAGCGCAGCTGATTGGTTGCTGTTGCATTAGTGGCCAATGAGCTGCGGCTCAACATTCAAATACTGGTAGTGTTTGATGTTAGCAGTCTAAAACCCTCCTCCTTCAGAAACCCTCCTCCTCCCCAGATCCACCTGTATAGATCTTCTACAGGGATTATTTCATGTATGTTATATGTGCAGCAGCAGCATGTCTTGCTTGCTCACAGCAGCATGCTGTGAATGTATTGGCAGTAGCAAGTATCGGCACTTGCTCTACAGCAGCAGCAGTGTAGCAGATCTATTCCACCAAGACCAAATACATTAACATTTTAGAGTTGTCATGACAGAAAACAGCTTATGATGATGCTTAGGCTGTTTCAGAATTTCATATTGTTGTCATCTGTAAGTCTGTGCATGTCCATGGACTCCATATGCCACTCACTAAATTAAGCATGTGGCATGAGGTCATATGACAACAGTGATGAAATGTTTATTGTTGCATATTGTTTATCACTGCGTAACACCTACTTAAAAAATCCATAAAAAAAAAAAACCCAGTATACAGTACATACAAAATGTAGTAAGCTATTAGTCCTGTGGTTAAGTCATTAAAGGGATAGTTCACCCAAAAATACAACACAAAAGAAGATATTTTGAACAATGTTGGTAACCAGACGGTAACTGACGGTAGCCATCAACTTCCATAGTGTTTATTTGCCATACTATGGAAGTCAATGGCTACCGTCAACTGTCTGGTTACCAACAATCTTCAAAATATCCTATTTTGTGTTTAACAGGAGAAAGAAACTCATACAGGTTTGAAAAAACTTAAGGGTAAGTAAATGATAGAAAAAATGTTCATTTTTGGGTGAACTATCCCTTTAAAGTGTTTGATCTTCTGACCTCTGTTGTGTGTCTGGCCCTCCCATTGACCTCTGACCCCACACTAACCTAAATTTATTCAATAAAGCATCATAATGAAAGGCTTACTGTTCTAATTAGAGATTTTATTTAAACTTATTAGTGGGAGATGTTGAAAGGAGTGGGAGGGGATTGAGGATTCAGACTGAAGGAAACAATTAGTGTGAATGGCTCTGAGTGAACTGGCTTAAAGCCATTTTTCAGAGCTGTGTGGAAGAGAGTTCAACTACTTCCAGATTTTATTGGTTGTATGTGTTTATTCCCAGATACTTCACTGTCTTGTTTGTTCAAGCTCATGCTGAAGGGATCATGTTCAGCCACAGATCAGATTATTCTAGCTTTTGTAGAATCAGTAACCATACTCTTTTGGTTGACTCTCACTTGTAACAGTTTATGTGCATATCTACAAATATGTTCTTTTCTTTTGCAATGAAACTTTTGTGCAATGCATTGGCATCCAATCAGCAGTTTTCATTTGATTTTCTGATATCTGAAAGATGTTTGTTCTCTACTCTATTCTCCAGAGTTGACAGGTTAAGTTCTTGAAAGAGTGTAGTAAATTCTGCAATGGGACAGCTAAGGACACATATCACCACCCCCCATTCCCACTCCATATGGTCTGGATAAAAATTGTGGCATCCTTCGTCTTCCAACTCGTCTGTCTTTTTGATCCCATATTCTCATAAATCAACTTCCTAATTTCGTTGTTGAATTAGATTTGTATGGGATGCTTGTTTCCGAGCACTGCGATCCACCCCTGTGCTTTTTACGGGAAACGGGATGTCTCCACACAAACACACAATCACAGGGGACTCTTCAGTTTTCCACAGGCTTGTCTTATTCCATCGCAAGCCCAGCATTCCCATCAACAGCCTTATCAGCAGCCTAATGCTAAAATACTTTAATGTTTTGTCACATCAATCTACACTCCATTCCCCATAATGACAAAGCAAAATCTAGATTTGTGATCATTTTGCAAATTTAAAAAAAAATTAAAAAATGAAATATTACATTGATATTAGTATTCAGACCCTTAACTCCAGTGATTTGTTGAAGTGCATTTGGCAGCATTTAAAGCCTTAGTCTTTTTTGGGGTATGATGCAACAAGTTTGGCACCTCTTTGGATTTTCCCCCATCCCTTTCTACAGATCTTCTCAAGTTCTGTCAGGAGAGTCATTTATAAGTTCGACTGGGTTCAAGTCCGGGCTTTGACTGGGCCACTTGAGGATATTCATCGAATTGTCCCTAAGCAACTCTTGCATTGCGTTGTCTTTGTGCTTGGGGTCATTGTCCTGTTGGAAGATGAACCTTCAGCCCAGACTGAGAGTTGAGAGTTGTGGACTAGGTTTTCATTAAGGTTCCTGACCTGTTCCTCAGTCCTTGCCACTGAAAAACACCCCCACCGGATGATGCTACCTCCACCATGCTTCACAGTTGGAATGGTGCTATGCAGGTGATTCTCACAGTCTGAGAATCAAGTTTGAGGCTTTCATGTGTTTTGTACTGAGGAGAGTCTGGCCACTAAAGCCCGGGTCGGTGGAGTTTTACAGTCATGGCTGTTCTTCTGTCTCCACACTAAGGCTGGACGATTAATTGAAAAGTAATCGAAACCGAAATTCAGAACCTCTAACTGACAATTTTCCCATGTCAGTTATTTCAGTTTTTAATCATATTAATACTTTCCCCTTAAAAACATTCTAGCACGTGTGTAGTCACGTGACTCCGCCTCGTCCATTCAGCGGCATGGAAGCAACACGGAGGCGAACTCAAACGCAGAGTCAACACACACAGACAGCACGCAATCCCCGAAGTGAGATCACTTTCACTTGCGTCCTCACCAAGCGGCAACCTTCCAGTCTCTCTTGAATCCTACACGGAAGTGACTTAAACTGCAATTCATTGACTGGCCGCTAGAGACAGGCTCCAAAAGGGAATCAATCCCATAGAACCCCCATGATAAAATGCCCGACTTTACAGCAGAAAAAAAAATATGTTTACAGCCAGCCAAAAAGTGTTTTTGGTCTATATAGTTAATTTTGCCCTTCATGACAACTGTGAGGGGGTGAATTTTTTATAACTCATCCATTTAAATTATATTAAGCCTTAAAATTCTGCATAATTAAGGGCGTGGCCACTTGAGTGACAGGTGGATTTCCACTGCTGTCTCTATACTAGCCGTTTGTCTGCTGTCTGTTAGCCGTCACATCACCTCAGCTAATTCCAGATGCTGAACTTGGCATCTCTGCCATATTTGTGCTTTTTTCTGGATTATTTCATACAATTATCAAATAATATGGCTTGCTGTATCCAAGAAGTCCGGGCTCCATTTTTTCTAATATAAAATTCTAATATCATTTTATTTATTAATTTATTTAAAATAATTCATTTATTATTTATAATTTTATTTAAAACTTTACTACACTCCAGAATCTGTGATTAGCTATAGGCTGAAACCATAGACTGTATAACGTTGTCATATAATGTCACGCCTGTATTTCATAAATAGCGTAACATTTACTAACAGACTATATTGGAAGTATTTGTTTTAATTGTTGACATGTCCTCAAAAATATGTGTAGGAAATAGGCCTGTAAATAGACAGTGCAAAGGAACAGATTGAGGACTGTGATGTCCACCACCTTTTTTAAGCTAAAATAAATTTATTATGACCTTTTGAACACTGTAGTGAATTAGACACTGTCAATTGTCTGTGTTTAAAGCCTTGCCAGTTTGGACATTCAAGTGATTTTAGACCATCGGATGTGTATCATTATATTAATCTACTGCACTGATGCATTGTGGCACACAAACACTCATACAGACAGTAGCTCGCACATCATGTGAAGACACAGAGAGGAGCGCAGAAACTCGTTGTCAACGCTGTCCTGTGATTTATCACAAACGTAGCTTAGAAACTCAATAACTCGCTCTCTCATTAATGCATTCAAATAAATGTACTGGTACTGTACTAATTTATCTGTATCTGATTTAGAACGAGTAGAAATCTGTAAGAAATGTTGCGAACCATAGATAAAATAACTACTGAAAGTGAGCTGTTATGTCAGAGCACTCTTTCATTAAGAGAAATTATCCCACCTTTAATAGTCAAGCATATGTACAATACAAACCTTGTCAGTGAACTATGAGGGCAAAAACAAAACAAAACAAAAACGCAAAATAACACAAAATCATTCATTATTCGTAATCGAGGTAAGATGTTCAATTAATCGAGATTTTGATTTTAGGTCATATCGTCTAGCACTACTCCACACATGATCTCTGGAGCTCTACCAGAGTGATCATCAGGTTCTTGGCACTTCTATCCTGATTACACTGTCTGGCCAGATGGCCAGCTCTAGTAAGAGTCCTGGTTGTTACAAACTTCTTCTGTTTAAAAAATGATGGAGGCCACTATGCTCTTGAGAACCTTCAGCTTAGCAGAATTTCCCCAGATCTGTGCCTTGACACAATCCTGTCTCTGAGCTCTGCATATTGTCCTTTGACCTCATGGCTTTTCAGCTGTTAGACCTTGTATAGGGAGGTATGTGCCTTTCCAAATCATGTCTAATCAATTGAATTTGCCAGAGAAAAAGGATGTGCCCAAGCTAAATTTCAAGTGTCATAGGAAAAGATCTGAATACTTCAAGTCAATTTAATATTTTAGTTTTTCTTTTTAATAATTTTGCAAAAATTTAAAACAATTTTGATTTTTGCTATGTGATTATGGGATATGGAGTGGAGATTTATGTGGGGGGAAAAACATTTTAGTATAAATAAATAAAAAAAAATGAAGGGGTGTGAATACTTTCTGAATGCACTGTACTTTTAACAAATAATTTAATGATATAATGTGATGCAAAAAAAAATGTAGCTACTGTTGTACTGTATATCTGAGTTATATCTATGTTAACTATTATTTGCAACAGTGTTGTTTGAACTGAAGGGAACATATTTTATTGTTAAAAAACCTTTTTTCATTCTAAGCCAAGCAGTTTTCTGAAAACAGACTTAATACTTTTTTTGTTTCCATGTTTGATTCTCTCTCTGCTCTGTTAATTGCATGCTTTGCACAAAATTTTAGTTAATTCCTTACGTTTATTTGTGGTTTATTGTAAATTCTAATTTTGCTCTCTGTATGCTTTGACCACTATGGTCCTGAAGAAAATGTATTAACTTCCTACTTCAATTATTATGTATTATTTGTTCCTCTTCTTTTTGCGCCAGTTAGTTCAAACGGTATACTGCTCTCACTTCACTATTTTGAACTGCTGACAGTCACTCTCACTGGATGCAAATTTCTTCCTGCAAAAAGCAATAAAATGTGTGTGTGCGTACGTGTGTGTGTGTGTGTGTGTGTGTGTGTGTTCAGGTATTCACAAGGGTAGTAATGACAGAAATATGTGATCTTGTGGGGAAAGTTTTGGTCCCCATGAGGAAAACGGCTTACAAATCATACTTAGGATGTTTAATGAAAATGTAAAAATGCAGGTTTAGGGGTAGGGTTAGTGTAGGGTGATAGAATATACAGTTTGTACAGTGTAAAAATCATTATGTCTATGGAGAGTCCCCATAAAATATAAAAACCCAACATGTGTGCGTGCGTGTGTGAGAGGTCTTCTGTCCATTTATGAAATTCAATATTATATTACTACGAGCACATTAAAGAAAAAGTAATATTGAAGTCTTGTAATCATGCATGATACGTGTGCCTGTGATTGGCAGCAACCCAGCCCAGCTGACTTGTGTGGGAGAGATGTCACTTCCTGTACATTTCCTGTGAGTTGCTTAGAGGTGAGATGAATAAAAGGGACAAACGACATGTGATGAATTATGTTCATTTCCTGTTTGTACCGTGATCCAGCCACAATAATTTTGCAAAAATTTTGATTTTTGAAGTTTAACTTAGAAAAACATTTGAGACCCCTGTGTTCTGTACCATTTTTGACACTCTGTCTTTCTATTTCTGAACACAAAAAACATGTATTTGACCCTTCTGTGCTGCCCGCTTGGTAAGTGAGGTGCATTACTCAGTATAAAGGTTTTGAAACAGGCATCAAGTCTATGTAGATACTGTAGCACGCTCCACAGCACACCACATTTGGAAAATTTGACTAAAGTGCAGCAAACAGGCTGCTCCAGCTATTTCGGCCTTGGTCACATTTGCAAATATACTTTGCATGCTGCGGGAAGAACACAGGTTTGAATATTTTTCATCTGCATGTGAAATTATGTGCAGTACTCATGTTTTCTTCAGTTACTTGGATTTGTCCGTTAGTTTTACCCTCATGTAACAGGTGTGTGTGTTTGTCAGGCATGAAGGTATGTGTTCATCTAGTAGCATGAAGGGCAGTCAATGTAAAATCACCAAAGAAGGCAAGATGAGCTGTTTTTTGCCTCTCTGTTTCCTCTGCTCCTCGTGTCCATCCAGGGCGGATTACAAAGACGTGCTTTGTGAGGGGCTGCAGCTGCTGAAACGCGACAAGATCCAGCTGAAGAGAGATGGGAGCAGGTGGGTCAACAACATGACCCCTCCGTTCCCAGAATATCAGGCTGCACTCACACACACCTACTGTAACAAACATGCATAGTACAAACATTGTAAAAAATAACATGTTTACTGAGCTATTAAAACAAGGACATACCACAGACTTATATATATATATATATATATATATATATATATAAAAAGCTATTTATAATGACTACAAACAAACCCATACCAAAACCCGACCCGCAAAAGAAAAAGTAAAAGTACAGCTTTAATAAACCAAATATCGGCAACATTTGTTCTTCCCAAATGCAGCTTGTCTCACTTTAGGATATCATTTTGTCTTTATTGTATAGTTAAGTAAACACACAGACTGCATCTTGAGTCTACACTAACATGATGGACACACTTAAACAAATTCCTTTCTTTTCTTTTTTATATTTTAAATACTTTTAATCTAAAGTCTAATAAACTGTGCCTACCTATTAAAGTCTTTTGAATTCTTTGTGTAATTAAAGAACAAAAAGCAGCTAACAAGTGGACAGCATACATGGAATATTACCTTTTATTTAACACTTGTTGGACATTATAATTTCCTTTGCATTATTTCTGTTCTTACTGTTGCATTACTAATATTATCAAATGAGAATTCAATCAATCATTATAAAAAACAACAACAACAATACAGAGTAAGTGGCTTGTGTTAATGTCAGAAGTATGACTGGATTCACTCTGGAAAGCTGCCATCACTGCTGTCTATCTGCACTCCTTTGCAGTAAGTAAATCCAAGCATATCACTCTAGCGTTCTAAATAGCAGTGAAAACAGTCTATTAGGCGAATTTTGGATGTTAACAGGTTACAGGGTAGCACAGAGATGACACACAGCTAACACGACTTTCATCCGACTTTGGAAGGTTTTAAATATCCATGTATTAATTTTTTTTCTTCATATCTAAAATGTCACAGTATCATGAACCACATGACTACATTAGCCTGTTTTTCTTCATTCATCCAGTTTAAAATACCAGGAGATGTTCCCATTTTACTCTCTCTCTCTCTCTCTCTCTCTCTCTCTCTCTCACTCACACACACACACACTCACACACATTCTGTGCTTTGTAGTCATGTTTCATAAGCTGGTCTTTTGAATTATAAAAGCCAATGGAAATGATGGATTTAGCAAGGGGTTGTGGGATGTTTAACTATTCACCAGTTACCAGTGTAAATGGTGTCTCTGCCGCTGACCGTAAGCAATTACTCAGTGTATTCATGGCTCTGCCTTTCTTGTGGCATCTGTGATGAGAACGGGCTTCTGTCATCACGTCTGCATGCTTGCATTATGGCTGATCGAGGTCTCTCAGGGTCTTGAAAGACTCCAGTGTTTTCAGCATACTTAGTATTCTTGCAGGAGTTTGTAGGCCACATCCTTAACACCCATACACACACACACATTGGGTTTTCATGTTTTATGGGGACTTTCCATAGACAGAATATACAATTTGTACATTATAAAAATTATTATATCACCTAACCCTAAACCTACCCATCACAGAAAACTTTCAGCATTTTACATTTTCAAGAAACATCATTTAAAATGTTTTATAAGCTGCTTTGTTCATGGGGACCGTAAAAAATGTCCCGACATGGTCAAAAATGACTGGTATTACTATCTTTGTGGGGTCCTCATAATGTAGGGTATACCAGGTACACACACACTTTAATGATAAAGCAGGGCCACACAGAAACTGCTTGAGAAAGTAGTTTTTGTTATGGGCAGATATAAAACTGGATATATAATGATAATCAGAGAGGGAATCAAATAATTTTGATTCTAGTGTGTATGGTTGTTGAGATATGGCCAAAAAAGTACACATACATATTACAGGGATACCAAAGGTTACTTAGGGGTGTACTTGCACACCGGAGTAGTGGCCTGTGGTGCTTTTTCATTTCATTACATATCTGCTTCCTCTTTTCAGATGTCTGCAACTTTTGAATTCCCGTAGAACAGCAAAGTGAGTGGCTCAGATCATGAAATGACATGAAACTGTCACTGATGATAGAGTGTGATGATAATGATTGTGAACAAGTGAAGACACTTTGCATGGACAAATGACGGCTGCATGGGCCTGACTATGACTGTATGATAAGCTCAAGTGAAAATAGGGCTCATTTGTTATTCAAAGCTGCTCCGTTTTCCCCACACCCAGGAGCCCTTGCTGGGGAAGTTATCCCAAGCCATCAAGGATGTTTTGGATGCAAAGTGACATGCAAAAGGTGCAACATTTGCATGTCCGCTCTCATCACACCTGTTAGTCATGCAGCGTTGTTTTTACTGCTTTTACAGCCTTGTAAGATGTGTCATATACAAAATAGTCTGCTTGTTGTTTATATTCAGAGATGAACATATGTAGCCAGAGTTCAGTTTCTGATGTCCTGTCCCGTTTATCTCATTCAGGGTGTAAACCTGAAGTTAACTGTATCATGAGCTGCTGAAAAAATTAAAAAAAAAGATTTTACACTTCCTATATTTTAATATTAATTTCTTACTGTGAAAAGATCTGTGAAATCAATGGAGTATATTTTCTCCCCACCAAGTGTAATGTTGATGGACAACATGATTGCTTTGTAGTTACACTTATGTCTCTTAATAACTTGCATTGCAAACCTTAGCAATGTTGTATTATAACATAAATAAAATTACATTTTATAAACAATTTAGAGGAAATTGCAGTGTTTTTGTTGTGATCTGAGTGGTTATCTCTGTTGAACTTTCAGTAAAAGCTGTCAACCAGGCATGAACAGATACAAAGTGTTATTTTTATTCCTATTCATGTTCTCCATAGGTTTTGGTTTGGTTTGGTTTGGTTCAGGGAGACTCGTGCGCTTACATCATTTGCAATGCTTCACTGGAGTAGGATGTCACTGCTGAGCTGAGCTCTTGTATGATATCGTTTCCATGCAACTTCTCTGACTGTTAGATCCAAGGAGAAGCTCTCTGCAGGATTATGGGTAATGTGGTTCTTCACAGGGAATTGATTTTTTTTTTTTTTTTAAAGGGGACCTATTATGCCCCTTTTCACAATATGTAATATAAGTCTCTGGTGTACCCAGAATGCGTCTGTGAAGTTTCAGCTCAAAATACAGATCATTTATTATAGCTTGTCAAATTTGCCCCTATTTGGGTGTGAGCAAAAACATGCCGTTTTTGTGTGTGTCCCTTTAAATGCAAATGAGCTGCTGCTCCTGGCCCCTTTCCAAAAGAGGGCGGAGCTTTAACAGCACACGTTTAGTTGCTCAACAACAACAAAGCCATGTTGGGCTGCTTTAGAGAAGAGAAAGAAATGTTGTAGTAGAGTGCTGTTACAATTCAACGCTGGATTTGCACAAAAGATTAACATGACGGCACATGCTAGTCGATGAGTTGAATCAACTCCACAGCAACTACATACATTTATCCACTAACCATTCAGAAACATCCAGATGCATTCTAAAAGTTGTAACTTCTTCCTGAGTCTCTCCATCAGTGTCCGACTCCGGACACTTACATTGAACAATGTAAGGCTGAACATGAACACCGTTACTGACAATCCTCATTTTGGCTGTGTGAGATTCTCCAGCTTTGTTGTTGTTGAGCAGCAGCTCATTTGCATTTAAAGGGACACACACAAAAACGGCATGTTTTTGCTCACACCCGAATAGGGGCAAATTTGACAAGCTATAATAAATGATCTGTGGGGTATTTTGAGCTGAAACTTCACAGACATTCTGGGGACACCAGAGACTTATATCACATCTTGTAAAAGGAGCATTATAAGGTCCCCTTTAAATGAAGTATAGTGTTCACATTGGTGAATATTAACTGAGATAAATGTAAACAAATGGTAAAAGTAATGGAGATCGTACTGAATGTAATTTTTGTATTACGCGGTTCATTCTTTTGATTCATTGTGAAAGACTGAAATGATTTGACACCAGATTGTAAAGACGTTATTTCGGGCATTTTAGTGTTGAAAAAGCTATTTAAATATATATATATATATATATATATATATATATATATATATATATACTGTAGCTACATTCAGAGTTGTTTATTGTTCACATAGAAGTGTAAGAAAGCAGGGGGAAATACCCTGGAGAGATGGAATCTCACACGTTTTCATTAATTATTTATTTATTTCACATTTTTTACTATTATAATAAAAAAATAAAAATTGGCCTCAGATTTTCAGCCAAAATAGTTTGAATTAGTACTTAATTTAAAAAAAGGATTTGGACATAATGTATAGAGATATGTTTTATGTATGATGTATGAAATTATCAAGCAAATAATACTAGCGTTTTGGGGGGCTGAAAATGCAAACTTTTGAAAATGATCCCGTTATCGTCTCTGTGTAAACTAAAAAAACGCAAATTTGTGAAACTGGTGACATCATGCGCATGCGTATTATGTGTTCAGTCTATAGGTATGCACAAGTACTTGGCAACCAAAACAACAATGGCAGACACAGAACTGTTTGTGTGCTGCTCAAGATACCTAGTTTATTAACGTTTCTCCAGCAAAGATTTACTGCACCACTACAAAGACCAGCGGAGATGCATTAATTACATATGCAAAATTCTAACATCGCCAACTGATTCTGACATCGCCAACTACTGGCCTGGTATACATAATACAGTGTTTTTAGTCATTTTCAAGGATGCATTTGATCGGCAACGTTGTCATCTGTAAGTGAAAGTTTTCAAAACCTTTTCAGTTTTTAAGTATATTGTTGTCATGTAAACGTACCATAAGTTCACTTTTCTAAGCCATATTTAGCTTTGAAGTAAATGGTGTCACAGTGATTATTATGAAATGTCAACTACCCTCAAATTCATCATATTAATTATGGACATGTTCTACTAATGTTTGACAAACAAAAAGTGTCACAATGATTTTCACAACTATTGTTTTATCAACTCTCAAGCTTTCTTATGTGAAAGTGTGCGTGTGCTATCTGTCTATAAAGTTAAATGATATTTGCTTTAATATTTTGCAATATCTTTTGAATGGACTTCAGAAATGTTTAAGTGTGACTTCCCAATAGTTCCCCAATAGTTTGTGGGGTCATTGTACACACACCTCCACTGGTCTGTTTTTTTTTTTTTTTTTTTTTTTCTTTCTGCTTGGAGATCCCCTCAACAGCCCTCTCCTGCTGTTGCATCATCGTTAAAACCTCTGGCTTTCTTCTCATTTCTGCCTACTCATTCTGTCCATGGTGACCCCAATCTGATGTCAGCTCCAGCATGTATGAAGGAAGCCTCGGATCTGAGCTATCATAAGGGAAGTGCTGAAAATCCCTGGAAGCTGCTTATGTTCTGTTGTTAAAGGGTGAGGTTCTCCACTGTTCTGGATGTGCGGACCACACAACCTGATAAAATCCTGCTGCAGGACCCAGCCCTGATGGAGTGGGTGTATAGGATGACACCCAGTTCAAACTAAACTCCAAACACTGAAACACCACCATAAAACAGAAAAATAAGGCTGCTTTCCTCTGCACTGCTCTGATCTTACGCTTATGCTTTGTTCACACATTACCAGTAAATTACCATTATGATGCTATATGTTACATCTTCTCATGTCGGAAAATTGCCAGAACTGATTTTTTTATTTTTGAAAAGGTCCTGTTCACACATGATCTCTAATAAAGCAATAAGCCACAAGAAGCCGGCTTCACGGGGCTTATTGCTTTTATAAAATGGTTATTCCATATATACAGATATTAAAGCAAATATATGTATATATCGATGCAACTTTCATGAAAATCACGAAAAGCCTTCCTTCCACTGGAAAAAATAGCCCCTGACCGTGAACAGCAACAGAATGTGTCATCTCATGGAGATCAACTAAAAACAGATAGAGCTGCGTTTCCACAGAAATTACCCAGAACAATTTGCCCCAGACCTATTGCTAGTTGCGTTTCCATAGCGGTCTAAGTACTGTGAAGATAGTCCTGTGATGTAGGACTGTGCGCGGACTTTGGCTTACGTGAAGCTGCCTCCTTGTCCTTCTGACTTATAACAAAAAACAGAACAATGTCTAAAAGCTGCTATGTGACAGGGTGTACAGCAAACAAGCTAAAAAACCCAGAACTAAGTTTTTATAAGCTGCCGACCCCAAAAATCAAGCATTTAAGGACACAAAAGTGGACACAGGCAATTGAGACAGAGCGCAACGTGTCTTTTACTCTGAAAACTACACCCATTGGAGGGGAACGTAATTGGCGACAGGAAATATAATATATAAAACTGACATTTGGATATTTGACTTACCAGTGACAAAATGTTTACTGCACACGTAGGCATACTGAGGCATAATGAGTGTCAGGAGCCCACAATTTACCCATTCTTCCTGCTGATGCTTCATGTTTTATAGTATCCACTTTTGTCTCCTTAAAGGCTGGCTTTTACAGTTCGGTAGCTTATAAAAACTTAGTTCTGTTTTTTTTTTTTTTAGCTTGTTCTCTCTTTTGTTAGAAGCAAGAAATGACAAGGAGCCAGCTTCACGCGATACAAAGTCAATGGACAGGGTTGGATTGTTGGATTCATTCTCCCCCGGTGTGGGCACGGGAAATACTGTTAGGGTCCAAAAATGAAATTTCTGTCATTAATTACTCACCCTCATGTCGTTCCACACCCGCAAGACCTTTGTTCATTTTCGGAACATTAAAATATTTTTGATGAAATCAAAAAGGTTTTTTTTTTATCCCCCATAGAAAGCAACATAATTACCATGATTCAAGGTCCAGAAAAGTAGTAAAACATCATTAAAATAGTCAACGTGACTACAGTGGTTTAGCCTTAATGTTATAAAGGCTTAAATTTCATTTTTGGGTGAACTAACCCTTTAACTATTAAAAGGACAAGATATCGCAGCTGACATTCAAACAGATTTTTTTTTTTGTTTGTTTGTTTAAAACATGAACATAGGACTGACCCGAAGGAAAATGCTATATAGATGCAGGTAATACAAGCTTCAGTGAACAAGAACAACCATACATCAATAAGAATATATCAACTGTCAATAAGAACAAACATATGTTTACATTGCTAAGGGTGGTTGCTAAGGGTGTTGTGCAGTGATAAATAAAACTGTTGGGTGAAGCAGTGGGTGTTTTATCGTGAATAAAACACAGCTATTGACCAATCAGAATCAAGGACTGGAACTAACCGTTTTATAAACGGTAATTTACCATGTGTGAAAGGGACTATAACGATAGCTTACCATATTTTGGTACTAATGTGTGAATGGTGTCTTACCTGTAAAAAAAAAAAAAAAACCGCTGTTGCTTGTGTGAGTCGCATACAGTATATGTTATATTTACCAGAAAATTCAATCTGATAATTTTACAGTAATTTACAGGGTTACATGTGTAAAAGGGCTTATGATTCAATCTAGTCAGAGTACCAAAAAGGTGTGTCATTAGGGATCCACAGACCATTCTGGCAAAAGTCAATATGAATATGCACCATTAGTAAGAGATTCCATGAGTCTGGTCTATCAAAGGAAGCCAGGAATGAAAACGCCTCTGCTTACATAAGAAACATAATGTGCTCTGGAGAGATGAATCAATGGTGGATATTTAGAAAAACCAAAGACTATATTTGCAAAAAAATTACCATGTACCAAATGTGAAGGAAAATTTTCCATAAATATGTATTGTTAGATGATAAAAAGAGCTTTGCAAGCTACAAATTCAGGCTATACACCAGATGGCAGCAGGAACAGGAAGTGACCGCACTCATAGACTAAGTCCATATGTGTCAACAGCCATCCACACCCCATATGGTGACACTAGCTATGTTTCCATCCAAAGTTGTGAATTTAACATATGTGCAAATTTGGAATATCGCATAAAACATTTGCGAATAAAGCAGTGTTTCCATCCGATGTGTTCAAGAGAACAAAATCGTCCCTTCCTGGGAAATTTGCACAAAAATAAAATTGGAGGTTGCTGCAATTGGGAAAGCCACTGTAGCTCTTTTTTCGTACATCACAAATTTCTTGTGCTTCAGAGCGCACAGACAAAATGCAATAAACGCTGTCATGTTATCTTGCGTTAGGAGGAGTGGTGTTTGGGAACGCAATGGTGTGAGATGTGTAATTATACCCAATCATTCTGATGACAGACTTTGGCTCAGGCGTTTCACCAAACCAATATTTGAGATGCTGTGATGTGATTGGTCAACTGTATAGTCCAGTTATCCATTCAGAGCCTCTGCTGAGGCAAAATCTCACCTGAGTTTTTTGTTGTGCATGGAAAGATTCATTCAGTAACAGTGTTTTTATTGTAGTTTATGTGCATGTCTTCTTATCAGATAAAAAAATTATTCACCTCAATTGAGTGCATAATATTTTTATGCATATTATTTTTGAATTTATGCGCATCTTGGTGTTTCCATGCTATCCCAAAATTTGGAAACATAGCTACTGGTTAGTCCTAGGTTTGATCAGCTTTGTGCCTTGTATGTGAATGGAAGTGATCGTTGGAAAATGCAATAATATCTAAATGGGTTTTCAGCATCTCAGAGTAAATCAAACAGATGTCCAGACCAAGTTGAACCTTTACAAGTCAAATGAATGACTCATGATGACTCAGTGTGAGAGCAATTACAGTCCAGCAGTGAATTTGAGCTTTTATAAAGATTCAGTCTTGTTATGTCCCTGAATGTATTAAGTTTTTCCCCCCTAGTGTTTTGGACCCTCTAGTTAATTGAGAACATGATTGTGAATAAATATCATTGACTTTTAGTGGAAATATGAGGCATGTTCATTTTTTTGGGTGAAGAGACTGTTATTAAATCTGTGTAGTTATAAATTATAGGCAATAAAGTGGTAATCGAACACTTCAAACTAAAATATTGAGCAATGAATATAGAAGTGCTTCCCATCCACAGCCTGTTTTTATACTTACACTTACATCCACCTCATTCTCAGTCTCTCTCTTTATTTGAACTGGTCTGAAGTGTTACTAGGTTTTGGTTTGTATGCTTTGTGTTCATTTGAAACCTGATCTAATACTGCTCTCATATGGCATATTTACACAGCAAAGGCGACAGAGAAACCAAATCTGAAGCATTATAAAACCATGAAAATGTGTGTTTACACAGATTGTTTAATGCTGTCCTAAAGTGGCATAAATAGATTAACACAGGATTTAAAACCATGGGAACAATTGTGGGGATGTTTTTTTTGGAAAATATAACAATGCACAATTACAGTGACACTGATTGGTTTAAGCATTTTTGGATGGGTCGAGATGCCTGTCCTCAGCTAATGAACCAGCTCTTCAAAAGAAGATTACAAACTGGCGAAATCCAAATGATGACATCTGCCCAACACTTACATTTCACATGAGTTGGAAAGTCCGCCAGAGGAATTCGTAACTATGCATTCACCGGGAATCAGGCTTATGAGGCCATGCTGAAAAATACATAAAGAAGGGATGGTGCAAGCAACACCTAAAAATGAGCATCTTTCATAGTGCAAACATACTGAACCCAGAATATTCCAATGAAATAGTATTTATCAAAGATGTTTTAATGATTTTGTAGCAGCCATAATCACTGTAATGGTGTGTTTGTAGTTAATATATTTCATATTTGAGAGCTTTGTCGGTAATTAAATTCTCTCTAAAAGATTGCATATTACCTTGATTTTTGTTAATCTGCTTTTATTTTATAGATTATTAGCATATTTATGAAGTTTTTTCCCCCAATTAACTCATAAATGTGGTTAAAAGTATGGCTTTTTTCTATGTGTGAGCATACTTGCTGCTCTTATTCAAATCAGTCTTCAGAAATCACACCAAACAGAATGAAACCCCTTTGTATGTTAGAGATAATATTCAGTAGATCCAGTTGGTTGATATCATAAAACAATATTTTAGTGTATGTTAAAGAATATACTTAAAAATATTTTATTAATCTCATCCCAAATTCTTTTAAATCCATTTCCTGATGTGTCTTATTTGTGTGTGTATGTAACAGTCACTGCCTGTCACAGGGTTTAGTCATTGTAATTCTGGTTGCTATGTTCATTCTAGCCGCTAGGGGGGCACATGTAGCGCACCCTGTATTGGATAAAACAGGAAGTAGTAGAGTAAGTGCTAGGTTCTGTTTGAAGCTGCCTCCAGAGATATATTATAGGGAGATGAGAGGGTCTGTATCTCTTACCATTGGAGAAAGCGTAACGGCTAACTTAATCAGATGCGGCACCTCTCAGCCTATCGTGTAATGGCAGTGACATCAGTCGCAACATTCCCTAGTCTGCCTTCTCTTAAAAAAATACATTTTTATCAAGCTAAAATCTATATATAGTTCCCAACGAAAGTATTGTTTAGTGTAAAACATGCTGAAGATTAGCAAACAGGCTGTCGATTAATTAAATAATTAGCTATTTCCCCACAAAAGCTGTTTAATCAGCATAGTGAAGCCTCTCATCCATTGACATCCATTCAAAAAACAGCCTCTTGTCTCCTTCCCTGTGTACCGCCAGAGGCGGAGCGTTAGCATTAGCCGTTACGCTTTTTTGGCTAAAGGTTGCAGGCTTGCCTTCCAGTGGCTTTGGCTGCCTCATGGTTGTCTGCAACCTACTTCCCAATTCTGTTTGGGAAACCTTTGTGTTTCTTGCTCAAGCGTAAGTTTAATGTTTATTGATTGTATGCATTGCTTTGGTGAATTTAAATGGAGTTTGCTGAGTTTAATTAGTTTATTTGGTGTTTTCTCTTGTTTTATGATGTAGCTCTGTGGCTACCTTTACATGTTTACAAACAATTACACTGCTTTTATTGCTGAGGAAATTCCTTTGGTTTATTTGGTGTGAAACCTTGCAACTGACCAAATATCCAAGTGTAGGAGAACAATCTACTTCATCATCATCACCATCAACCTTCATAACTCTGCTCATCTAGGGATGTAGGGAGGTAACCCCGGTGTCCTGGCCAAATTCCCTCCATTGGCCCTTGCCAATCACGGCCTCCTAATAATCCCCATCCATTGAATTGGCTCTATCACTCTCTCTCCTCTCCACCTACAGCTGGTGTGTGGTGAGCGCACTGGTGCCGTTGTACTGTGGCTGCCATCGCATCATCCAAGTGGATGCTGCACACTGGTGGTGGATGAGGAGAGACCCCTGAAATGATTGTAAAGTGTTTTGGGTGTACAGTAGTACATATGAAAGCGCTATATAAATGCATCATTCATTCATTCATTCATCTACAGATAAGACTGGTTCCCTTTATTTCATGAACTGTTTAAGCTCTCAACCTGCAGTGGACTGTGCTGGGGCCTCGTTTATAACCATTGTGTTTGCACAAAACATTCCCTGAAAAAGGCGTATGGTTTTTAAACTCCGTTTTTGTTTTGATATACACATTTGCATTAATATTCCACTTTCATTAATGCAGATAAGCACTGAAATTACATAAAGTCATTACCCAGAAGTTAAACAAAAATGATATGAATTTAGATAGTGGATGTGCTACTTTTGATCACTTTTCCTGTGACATGCTGTTTTAATGACAGCGAGGAGTGCTAGGCTCACAATAATTCCTCTTTAAACTAAACTGCAGATCTCATGTTATGACAATATCTTGGTGAGAACGATGATCCAAATACCACTGTATTTGAAGGATACAACTTGAAGAAAATGGTAAGATTTGCATGTTTTCTTTTTAAAATACTTTGTTAGTGACGCGCCGAGTCAGATAATTGTATTTACACTGCAATAAATAAGTAGGCCAATCTGTTTCCACTAAAAAAAAGGCCTATGAACATCCTAAAACATTTGTTCGCCTTATCAGCAAAACTGCATAAAACAAATTAAAATACTTTATGGCCAGTGGAAATGAATGAATTAACTCTATTCTAAAAGCTTTATCTGAGAAGTACTATTTTATAACTACAATTTTGTTATGGATATTTTGATATATTGTAAAACAGAGGATATTGGATGATTTTTTAAGCAATGTAATATGTATGACAGACATGGCATTCATAGTCTGTATCCAATATTTTCCAATGTCTTGTAACTTTGACTGTGTTAACCATGGTGTCACGAGGATGGGAATATGCATGGAAATTATGCAGATGAGGTTATGCATAGTAAAACTAGGTTTTGTAAGTGACATTGGGGAGGAGACAGGGTGGAGATGCACGTACGCACAATCTTCTGCTGACTGGGATTTATAAAGTAATTTTTGCACAGGTTCTGGTGTACGGATGGTTTTATAAATCTGAAAACTTTTATGCGTACATACACTTTTACGATGAAATCTACGGAAAGTTTTATAAATTTATAAATGTAAACACATGATAACACAGACAAAAGGCTTGTTCGACTTCATGCAGCTGCACAGACCGATTTAGAAATTTTGATGGAAAATTTGTCTGACTTGAGACAGCACCGACACCATGTGACTGACGTATGGCATCAAAGTACTGCAAGCGCGATTTGAGAGCAGTTGACTGAGTCAGCCAGCGCAGTTTCTCAAGAGAAGCTGCACAAGCTCTGATGACGAGACAGATGTTTCACGATTGGCCGGATTCATTGCATTACAACGATTGTGTCAATGTCAATGTCAGCTTTATTTGTATAGCAATATTCAAATGTTGACCAATGTGCTTTACAACATCTCGGTATAAAAACAAATTAATACAATATTAATAATAACAATAATAGACACATTAACAATAATAATAATTTAAAAAATTAACAAATCTGATAAATAAGACGGTGCAAGGCCATGCAGAGATTTATATACTAATAAAGGTAACTTAATATCAATCCTGTACTGTACAGGAAGCCAATGTAGGGAGTCCAGGGACGGAGTGATATGTTCACGTTTTTTAATATTCATTAATAATCTCACAGCAGCATTTTGAACCTTCTGCAGCCGTAGGATAGAGGCTTGACTAATTCCTTTGTATAACGAATTACAGTAATCCAGTCTTGATGATATGAGAGCATGAATTGCAATTTCGAGACTCTTAAATGTCAGACAAGATTTCATCTTGGCCAGATTTCTCAGACGAAAAAAGCTTGACTTTACCACATGATTTATCTGTGTGTTCAACTTCAGAGAGCTATCAATAAAAGCACCCAAGTTTTTAACAATTCTTTAACGTTCATTGACAGTGGGCCAAAATTTAACTCTGCTGCACCCTTAGCTCCTCTGGGGCTGAACACTACAATACGATTGTGTGTTTTGTTTATTCTGACACCTTCAGTTCCACTAATGCTCAAAAACTCTGTATTTTTATCAGTTAAATGTTTATCAAAATAAAAAAAACGTAGAACCCACTTCATTGGTATTTAAATAAGAGAGGCTTATGTTGAACTTTCTTCTTGTACAAACAGACACTGTATTAAGCAGTACATAAAGTATTAAATAAAAATGTCTCTGGAACAATTGTGTATTTGACAAATATTGCATTGAATACTCCATTTTCAGCTCCTCCCCGACTGCAAGCGGTAACTCTCACCCATTAGTTGCATCCAGCCGCAGCCGATGTCGAACACGCCTAAAGTCTGGGTATGTTTGCTGGGTATATGCAGTCCTGATAATCCAGTAACAAGGTGCAGGTGCGGGTGATTAGAACTCTGGTGGGTGAGTGTGTGTACTGGGTGAGGGTGAAAGAAGAGGAAGAGTCTGGTGTAGCTGTGACACTCCATCATATCCATCATATACTGTAATATGATATCACGATAATGAACATGATATTGGTATCATGAGCACTTTAAAATACTGTAAAAAATTGTTATATTTATTATTCACATTTTTAGAATGCATTTTAAGAATACTTTTCCATCAACAGGTTAAAATGTACAACGTCGTGTGTGTGGTGTGTCAAAAAGTCATCCGCACTATGATGTAAACAAGCCCTACACGGATGAGCAGCCCGGAGGAATGAGTGAAGGAGATGGGCTGAATGAAAATGCACATTCACTCTCTGACAGCAGATGGTGCTGATGGAAGAGCAGAAATGCAGCCGTTACCCCGGTAACCCTGTAAACAAAGCAGCTGCTACTTTCTGTTTCTGAATAATATTTAAATGTTTTAAACAGACATTCAAATTTTTGTATTCGCAGTGGTGTTCATCACAAGAGTAAATACTTAAATACTTAGACTATTTATTTTCAAACTTAAAGGCCCACTGAAGTGCCTTGACACGTGCAGCATTATCAAAGACTTTATATACAGGTGCTGGTCATATAATTAGAATATCAAAAAGTTGATTTATTTCACTAATTCCATTCAAAAAGTGAAACTTGTATATTATATTCATTCATTACACACAGACTGATATATTTCATATGTTTATTTCTTTTAATTTTGATGATTATAACTGACAACTAAGGAAAATCCCAAATTCAGTATCTCAGAAAATTAGAATATTACTTAAGACCAATACAAAGAAAGGATTTTTAGAAATCTTGGCCAACTGAAAAATATGAACATGAAAAGAATGAGCATGTACAGCACTCAATACTTAGTTGGGGCTCCTTTTGCCTGAATTACTGCAGCAATGCGGCGTGGCATGGAGTCGATCAGTCTGTGGCACTGCTCAGGTGTTCTAAGAGCCCAGGTTGCTCTGATAGTGGCCTTTAGCTCTTCTGCATTGTTGGGTCTGGCATATCGCATCTTCCTCTTCACAATACCCCATAGATTTTCTATGGGGTTAAGGTCAGGCGAGTTTGCTGGCCAATTAAGAACAGGGATACCATGGTCCTTAAACCAGGTACTGGTAGCTTTGGCACTGTGTGCAGGTGCCAAGTCCTGTTGGAAAATGAAATCTGCATCTCCATAAAGTTGGTCAGCAGCAGGAAGCATGAAGTGCTCTAAAACTTCCTGGTATATGGCTGCGTTGACCTTGGACCTCAGAAAACACAGTGGACCAACACCAGCAGATGACATGGCACCCCAAACCATCACTGACTGTGGAAACTTTACACTGGACCTCAAGCAACGTGGATTGTGTGCCTCTCCTCTCTTCCTCCAGACTCTGGGACCCTGATTTCCAAAGGAAATGCAAAATGTACTCTCATCAGAGAACATAACTTTGGACCACTCAGCAGCAGTCCAGTCCTTTTTGTCTTTAGCCCAGGCGAGACGCTTCTGACGCTGTCTGTTGTTCAAGAGTGGCTTGACACAAGGAATGCGACAACTGAAACCCATGTCTTGCATACGTCTGTGCGTAGTGGTTCTTGAAGCACTGACTCCAGCTGCAGTCCACTCTTTGTGAATCTCCCCCACATTTTTTAATGGGTTTTGTTTCACAATCCTCTCCAGGGTGCGGTTATCCCTATTGCTTGTACACTTTTTTCTACCACATCTTTTCCTTCCCTTCGCCTCTCTATTAATGTGCTTGGACACAGAGCTCTATGAACAGCCAGCCTCTTTTGCAATGACCTTTTGTGTCTTGCCCTCCTTGTGCAAGGTGTCAATGGTCGTCTTTTGGACAACTGTCAAGTCAGCAGTCTTCCCCATGATTGTGTAGCCTACAGAACTAGACTGACAGACCATTTAAAGGCCTTTGCAGGTGTTTTGAGTTAATTAGCTGATTAGAGTGTGGCACCAGGTGTCTTCAATATTGAACCTTTTCACAATATTCTAATTTTCTGAGATACTGAATTTGGGATTTTCCTTAGTTGTCAGTTATAATCATCAAAATTAAAAGAAATAAACATTTGAAATATATCAGTCTGTGTGTAATGAATGAATATAATATACAAGTTTCACTTTTTGAATGGAATTATTGAAATAAATCAACTTTTTGGTGATATTCTAATTATATGACCAGCACCTAGAAAGACAGTGCACTTGTATTATTATGAATGGGAGAAAGTGCAACGCAGAATAAGTCCCACCTTGTGAATAAGAGCCAGTCGCCGATTGGTAAATTCATCGCATCACTGCAGCTGCCGTTAGAAGCTTCGGTTCCTACAGAAACAGTCAGACATGCGCTTCCTATAGAGATGCGCACTTAGGACTGCGCATGCACAATAGCTTGATCAAGCGTTTTTTGTCATGATTCAAGCTCTTAGAAACAAAATTTATGAGACAGCTGTTGTCAGGTTTCATTGGTGATTTCAAATGTGAAATTTTATCGAAAGCTTAGCGAACAGCTTTGGAGAATTTGATGTTTCCCCATTCAAAGAGATAGGAGCTGCACTTGCATGCCCGAGAGGCATTTCAAAGAAAGCCGCTGAGTGAAATGACTTGTCTTGAAGAGACTTTGGCATTATTCAATGTGTTGACGTAATTTCCACTAAAACAGGTAGACAGGGTGGGACATATCGAACAGCTCCTCCCCTTTTTTAAAACAGCCAATAGTGTTTCATTCATATCACAGCTAGGCCAGAGCCATTGAGCTCAGTAAAGCCTCAGTTTCTTTCTAATCTCTAACCGCTTCTCTTCCATATAGCTTTAAAATATAGCATTCTGTGCAGAATTCAAATATGTTTTCGATACGTTTTCTGGTCTGTGCCGACTTGCACATATGATCTGCTCTGTGCTATCATGTCTCTGGGCCACAGCTGCGGCGGTTCACGTGACACTAACATGAAACCAGAAAGCATATTTACACTCTCTGAATCGTTTCCTATGCCCTATATAGTGCACTATGTGCCATTCTCCATGTAGAAAATAGATGTGTGAACACTTGACCCATTTTAGCGCAGCTTCAGCGTCTATTTATAATATAGGGGGCGGGACGCTTTAGATTCTAGAGAGCATTTGATTGGACAGAAAATCTGATGAGAAGCTGAAGTGCAGTGTGATGTCATCAAAATCATTGATCCATATTGCTGGGAGTGACAGACTGTAAGTTAGGCTAACATATTCATACTAAAAGCCAAAAAACGTCAGTTTTGATTTCATGGTGACGTTAAACATTTTACATTTTAATCTGGACTACAACATGCCATAGATATTGATTGAAAAATGTTCTGATTATTTATTATTGTTCATAACACTTTACAATAAGGCTTCATTAGTAAACATTAGTTAATTCATTAACAAACTGACAATGAAAAGTACTTCTAAAGCATTTATTAATCTTCGTTAATTTTTCAACATTTAATGATACTTTATTAAAATCAAAACCTGAGCTAACATGAACTAACAATGATCAGTTGTATTGTTTTTTAACTAACACTATTGAAGAATAACTTTTGTAACAAATGTTGCTATTGCTCATTATTATTAATGTTAGTTAATGAATGTTACCTAAAGTGTTACCTGTTGTTCTTCATAATTCTTTTGCACTTTAATCTATATGAAACATTTGCTTACTTTATACATTTTTTTGTGTGTGTATTGTTTTATTGTATTTAAATGTTCAGTTTTTTTTGTTTTGTTTTTTTGTTATAAGAATGTTTTAAACCTGTTATAGCATGACATCACTTTTTTGCAACTTATTTCAATATTGTGATAATATTATTTCAAAACTGTGATAAAAGCTTCAGCAATTATCGCAACATGAAAATTTGATGCGGTCACATGCCTAGTGCCCAATCCTGTTCCTGTAGATCCTGCAGAGTTCAGTCCCAACTCTGCTCCAACACACCTCTGTAATTATCAAGTGCTCTTAATTACAGAGATCTTAATTAGCTGGTACAGGGGTGTTTTATCAGTGCTGGAGCTGAACTTTGCAAGGTAGTTCTCGGTCTCCAGGAACAGGACTGGCACCCCTGCCATACAAAGATTTTATCTCATCTAAACATAAAGCCTCTGCAAAGGAAAACCGTTCCTAGCAAGCAAGTTCAAACAAGACAAATATTTAAGGGAAAATGTACAGTCATATCACTTAATACATGGCTTTACACCACAAAAAAATATTACGGGTCAGGGACATGAAATATTGATTCAAGATGAAACTTTTAAAATATAACGTTTATTATCTAATTCATGGCATTGTACAAAACATTACAACAGTATTACAGCACTATTAATACTGTCGAGTCTGCGGTGTTATACAAGAGACATGAAAAGAAGCGCCAGTCTCAGAAAGCCTGAATTAGCGGTCGCATTACAGCATTAGACCTCAGAATGTTGTGACTGACCTCAGAATCAGGTGTTCCAGAGAGATAGTAGGCTAAGTTAATGTTAACCTACTAAAGAGTAAACTGTAACACTTTACAATAAGGTTCCCTTTGTAAAGGGTTTATAAAGGTGTTTGTTAATTATTAATAACTTATTTACCAATGCATTATAGGTCATTGATAAGCAGTTAAAACTGCATGAATAAAAAGGGTGACTTTAACGTAATACCTGCCAAATCGTGAGCCATTTTTAACTCACATCTGATAAATGCTTAATAAATGTATTTATTCACACATATTTTCAGTGTTGTAGTACTCGAGACTCGGTCTCGAGACCATATTGTAACGGTTTTGGTCTTGTCATGGACTCGTGTGCATATTGACTCGGAATTGACTTGTACTCGAACATATTAGGAATCGGACTCATTCCCGAGATCACTCAAGTCCCATTCAAAATATTTCATGACTATAAAGGTGATGATACACAGGGCAACTTTTTGAGCAATGTTGCCGAAAGATGTTGCTTGGGTACTTTCCTGTTGAGAATGGGCAACAAATTTCTATCTGGATATCTAGAGAGAAATTTGTTGCCCATTCATAATGGGAAAGAGCCCACAACAAGGTCGCTTGGCAAAATTGCCCGGCAACATTGCTCAAAGTTGCCCTGTGTATCATCACCTTTACTGTATGTTAATGTTTGGGGGCAAATAGCAATGATAATATCGTGGTCAATAAAACAAAATGCATTTGAATTATAATTAACATGGAAATGTGTACAATAGTAACGAATCGCTCAAAAGTCGGAAAATTCCTATTATTTTTACATATCCGTCAGTGTGAGGCGCTGCCATAACGCGTTGCTATGGGTTGCGTGCGTGTGCAACTGACTGATTTTCCACAGTCTGTTCGAAACCTAGGCTCTGGAGCCATATATGGTTCTTTCTCTGAGTGCCTATGGCTCGACGGAAGAAAAAAAAAATAAACCACACAATTTTTTTCCCATCAATAATCAAAGCTAGTGTGTCGATTTAATTAAAAATCTATTTATTATATATTTTAAAATATTACATAATTCACCAATGCCGGTTTGTCATGTATAACACCCCAACCAATCGTGATCTGGCACAAGAAGTTCAAATTTCATTGGACAACGTGAAGTGGAAATTACATGGACAGACGAGCGATTTCTGCGGTTTGTCTCATTTTATAAATCAAATTGCATCGCTGACAACATGGATATTAACTGACTACAAAGCCAAAAGTCGCATTAATGTAAGTAGTGTTTAATTTACTTAGTGTTGATACACCGTTTACTATTTGATGAAACTATCATAGTTAATAGCGCCAAAGTGCCAACTTCAGGCCTATTATGTAAAGTGTAGGCTGGCGAAATCGCGACGTGAAAGGACTTTATTATATTACCATTTTTGATAATTATTAGCTTATGTGGCATTATGAAATAAGTCTCTTATGCTCATCAAGCCTGCATTTATCTAATCAAAAACAGCAATATATATTTTAAAAATAATATTACAATTTAAAATAATGGTTTTCTATTTGAATATACTTTAAAAAATAATTTATTTCTGTGATGCAAAGCTGAATTTTCAGCATCATTACTCCAGTCTTCAGTGTCACATGATCCTTCAGCAATAATTCTAATATGCTGATTAATTTTCAAAGTTGGAAAGTGGAAACAGTTGTGCTGCTTAATATTTTTATAACATGCCTTTTTTTTCAGTCGATTGATTTAAAATCTTCGATTTAAAAATGTTAAAAATAACAGCATTTATTCAAAATAGAAATCTTTTCTAACAAATTACCTTTACACCACCTACTATGTGGCCTTTTTACCTTTAACTGATAATATTTTTTAAACCAATAAAGTAAATAAAATACAGTGTACATGCCATGGTATATTTGATGAGTATGGTGCCAATTTTATTGTTTCCACCAAACATTTACATATTCTTGAAGAATTTTTTAGGTCTTGTCTCAGACCCAACCTTACGTGAACTTGAACTTGTCTTGGACTCGACCCTCTCTCGTTTCGGTCTCGACTACAACACTGTGTATTTTACTCCAAATCGGATTTTGTGGTTATTTCATGATGCAGCAAAAATATACTGTTATGGTGAGACTGAAAGATGATTTATTTGTGGTTTTCTCAACAATATCTCATGACTTATTTCACTTTTCTCACTGTTGCTCATCAGACTTTACTCTGTGCATTACCCATGAAAAAGGTCATGATGCCTATTCAGAGGAATGTATAAAAACTGATTTAGTGTTTTTCAAGATGAAATGATCAAACTTTATTTTGAAAAAAAAAAAAAAAAAAATTACAATAATTACATTATTTAGTTATCTGTGAACCCTAATGAAGGGTGAACCATTTATTCATGAGTTATACATTTTAGTAACATGTGAAAGTGAACCTTAATGTAAAGTAGAGACACGTGAGTCATTTATTTATTAATAACGTTTATAAATCATGAATAAATGGTTCACAGGACTTCACTTTACATTAAAGGTTCACTTTGTGTGTGTGTGTGTGTGTGTGTGTGTTCTTGTATTCATGGTTTATGAAGACACAAATGTGTATAATGATATGGGTATTACAACATAAACATGGTTTATGAGGACACTTCCTGTGTCCTCGTAAACCAAATGGCTTAAAAAAGATACTAAACTGTGTTGTTTTTTTTTTTAATAAAAAAAAAATGCAGTTTTCTGTGATGGGTAGGTTTAGGGGTAGTGTAGGAGGATAGAATATACAGTTTGCTCAGTATAAAAACCATTACGTCTATAGAGAGTCCCCGTAAACCACATATACACGTGTGTGTGTGTGTATTTGAGCTCCTGCCTCTGAGGAACACTTCCCTGCAAGAAAGTTAAACGCATTTGAAGAGTCATTTACCAAACATCTACAGTTTAAAAACCCGGTTCATTTATAGTGTATTCACGCCATCTGAGCAGCGCATCTGTAAACTATAAAAAGTACATCTCTAAACTTTTCTTTTAATTACTTTTTGTTATTTGTTATGTGGCGTACATAGAAATTCAGGGTCATAAGTTGTATGTATGTTTACTTTTATTTAATGATCATTGTTATATGTGTGTATGTGAAGTATACTTGCCTCTTGAATGGTGTGGTCCAGGGGGAAGTCAAGCCTATAAAATGGCTCCAGTATTTGCAGTAACTAGTGCATTATTTGTTTATTGCATTATTTGTTGTGGGACTTTCACCATATGGCACCAATAAATCACCTTCAAACCTCACCCAGCGGTTTCCCTCATCTCTTCTGGCCTCCATCCGTTGGTGCAATTGTAACACACATGAAGGAAGGGGTCAACAAGCGTGTGGTTCGTTTTGGGTTCTTTATTCAGCCAGCATCACTTGCGCAATTTTTACAGACTCGATTACAGCTAGCGCTTGGCACTGCACGTCATGCTCGACTGTTAAGCATTGGACAGTACTTGCTTTTTAAGCAAAACAATAAATGATGCAATCTTTATCTGGGATTGTGTCATACATGATATGAATTGCATCATTTTATTCCTCGAAATCATGGATAATGCAATCGTAACGAATCTTATATCACTCTAATGAACAAATTCCCCTATATCAGCTCTAGAAATAATGCAGCAGGGGTGCAAAACTCAATTCCTGGAGGGAAATCCACAGTCCTGCAGAGTTTAGTTCCAACCAGCTTCAACACACATACCTGTAGGTTTCAAATAAGCCCGAAGGACTTGATGAGCTGGATCAGGTTTTTCACCCGTCATACAGTGTCGTGTCGTGTCGTGTTATTTGTCAGTGTTTGATTTTGCAAAAGGACATATTTCTGTTTAGCCAAGGGGAGCAGAGATGCCTTTTACTTGTGTGAACAGTGCAGATAACTTGTGACATTGTTACACAGGACACATGTTGTACCGCTCAATATATATCATGATGGTTTTATATATATATTTGAGTTTTAATAGGTCTACATGTTGTCTTATTCCTCTTACTTTAAATGAGTCTGGGTCTGCCTGTCATGTAATTGATCAAATGACAGGAATCAGGAAGTAAGCCAGTATAAAGGAGGCAGTATGGCAAACAAACAAGGTCACCAAGTAAAATGGCCACAGCTGGATTGAGAAGTTGTTTTTAAGGACTTACCTTTCCAGTGCTTCACATCACCTTCACTTGGATTAACACTTCTGTGGACTTTGTATATACACCGGTAGACACTTTCATATTGGGACTTTCAGCATGCTACTAGGACTCTTAAGGACTGTTTTAGGGTATGGTGCTAATGGACTCCACGCTTTTAAACAGCTTAAGTTATTCTAGTTTTATTGTGTTGTTTTAAGTTCCATGTGGAAATTGTAAATACACTTTATTTATTTACTTTATTTCTGTCGTCTGTCTCATCTTTTTTTAAACACTCCAAAAGCTCACACAGTTTAATCTGACCCCATTTTAATACATGTAAACTCGACCAATTGGGCCGATCGTTACAAACTTCAGATGGAACAAATGGAGCCCATCAGAGCTTGCAGACTGTTGCTAGACAGTGATAAGAGATGCTCCATTTAATGAATACAAGAGACAAACCAAGAAGTGCAGAGTAAACACTGAACAGGACTGAACTATGTACATAATAGTTTGATTGTTTTTTTTTTTTTTTTAAAGCTTGTTTTATAATAAATTTGATTTATATAACTACATTGCTGATTTACATAAACAGGACAGGTGACAGGTACTATCTACACAATATACATAATACATACAGTATCTCACAGAAGTGAGTACACCCCTCACATTTTTGTAAATATTTTATTATATCTTTTCATGTGACAACACTGAAGAAATGACACTTTGCTACAAATATAAAGTAGTGAGTGTACAGCTTGTATAACAGTGTAAATTTGCTGCCCCCTCAAAATAACTCAACACACCGCCATTAGGCCGTGTGTCCACCAAAGCGTTTTTTCCAGCAGCTAGCGTACTTTTCCAATTGTTTTGGAAGCGGCGCGTTTTTTAAACGCCAGGAGCGTAACGAGGCGCTGAGCGTCTTTTTCATGCTCAAGCGCTGAGAGCTCGGCATTGTTGAGTTGAAGAATGTTCAACTTTCTTCAACAGTGCCACGGATATTCCGTATCATAGCAACAAAGCGTCTCAACTGAAAAAAACGCTGTGCTGCCGAAGCGCTCACAGATAGGTGTTTTAAGCAGAGCGTCTAGCGTTTTCAGCTGGCTAAAAACACTTTGGTGGACACATGGCCTTAATGTCTAAACCGCTGGCCACAAAAGTGAGTACACCCCTAAGTAAAAATATCCAAATTGGGCCCAAAGTGTCAATATTTTGTGTGGCCACCATTATTTTCCAGCACTGCCTTAACCCTCTTGGGCATGGAGTTCACCAGAGCTTCACAGGTTGCCACTGGAGTCCTCTTCCACTCCTCCATGATGACATCGCGGAGCTGGTGGATGTTAGAGACCTTGCGCTCCTCCACCTTCCGTTTGAGGATGCCCCACAGGTGCTCAATGGGGTTTAGGTACCTTCAGCTTCTTTAGCAAGGCAGTGGTCGTCTTGGAGGTGTGTTTGGGGTCATGTTGGAATACTGCCCTGCGGCCCAGTCTCCGAAGGGAGGGGATCATGCTCTGCTTCAGTATGTCACAGTACATGTTGGCATTCATGGTTCCCTCAATGAACTGTAGCTCCCCAGTGCTGGCAGCACTCATGCAGCCCCAGACCATGACACTCCCACCACCATGCTTGACTGTAGGCAAGACACACTTGTCTTTGTACTCCTCACCTGGTTGCCGCCACACACGCTTGACACCATCTGAACCAAAAGAGTTTATTTTGGTCTCATCAGACCACAGGACATGGTTCCAGTAATCCATGTCCTTAGTCTGCTTGTCTTCAGCAAACTGTTTGCGGGCTTTCTTGTGCATGAACTTTAGAAGAGGCTTCCTTCAGGGATTACAGCCATGCAGACCAATTTGATGCAGAGTGTGGCATATGGTCTGAGCACTGACAGTCTGACCCCCCACCCCTTCAACCTCTGCAGCAATACTGGCAGCACTCATACGTCTATTTCCCCAAACACAACCTCTGGATATGATGCTTAGCATGTGCACTCAACTTCTTTGGTTGACCATGGCGAGGCCTGTTCTGAGTGGAACCTGTCCTGTTAAACCGCTGTATGGTCTTGGCCACTGTGCTGCAGCTCAGTTTCAGGGTCTTGACAATCTTCTTATAGCCTGCGCCATCTTTATGTAGAGCAACAATTCTTTTTTTCAGATCCTCAGAGTTCTTTGCCATGAGGTGCCATGTTGAACTTCCAGTGACCAGTATGAGAGAGTGAGAGTGATAACACCAAATTTAACACACCTGCTCCCCATTCACACCTGAGACCTTGTAACACTAATGAGTCACATGACACCGGGGCGAGAAAATGGCTAATTGGGCCCAATTTGGACATTTTTACTTAGGGGTGTACTCACTTTTGTGGCCAGCGGTTTAGACATTAATGGCTGTGTGTTGAGTTATTTTGAGGGGACAGCAAATTTACACTGTTATACAAGCTGTACACTCACTACTTTACATTGTAGCAAAGTGTCATTTCTTCAGTGTTGTCAAATGAAAATATATAATAAAATATTTACAAAAATGTGAGGGTGTACTCACTTCTGTGAGATACTGTATACATAAAATGTAAAAACTTAAATATCTTTAATCACATCAAAATACATAATAAATAACACATTTTATCTCTAAAGCTGACGACTTCTAAAAAAATTGAGACCAGTGTTATTTCTGGGTACAATTAGTCTTTGACCTTCCACAAAGAGAACCATGTTATGACTGACCAGTTGTATCCTAATATTTTTGTCATAGGCCTAATCTGTTTATGTGACTAACACCAGTAGTCACAATATTATAAAGTGGGGTGTTTTTACACATACTGTACTGTACGTCACTCATACTAAAGCAATAAGCCCCGTGAGGCCATGATTTACAGTGAATTTAGAGCAAAATGGCGTTTTTAGCGACGCGGAGCGGTTCCCTACTTGTTCTAGATTCACTGTAAATCACAGCTTCACAGGGCTTATTGCTTTTATAAAACAGTTATTCCACATACCTGGCAAGGTTTCATAAAAAAAGACACAAAAATGTAATGCTTTTGATAAAAAAAAAAATAAAAAAAATCTTCCGCCAAGCAATGTAGTTCTTCAGAAGCCAAGCATCAACACAGACAGTACTGATGTAATGCAGTCAAAGGTGTATGTTTGTAGAGTCATTTACAATGGCTTCGAACGTGGCTCAACCAATCAGATTTATATATCACCCCAAAATTAAAAATAAAAATACACTTAGCAGTAGTTTTAATAATTATACTTTTTTTCCTGAATGAAAATAGAGTCTTTTTTAGGGCTATGAATATTTGTAGCATTGGGGTTTTCGTGACAGTTAAGCACAATATTAACTTTGTCATTAATTAAATTCAAGACAATACTACTCAGCGTAACTGACAATTGTTCTTTACAAGTGTACTTTATAATTTAAAGTTTAAAATGTACCCTACTTTATTTGCTTTAACTCTCTTTCCTCCTACACAACATGGAATGCAATTGTATTTTATGTATACACGATTTTACATGGGTTTCACATGAAGTTACAGGTTTACATGGGGTGCATATGGGTTTAACAGATTTGTTGATGGGTTTCACATGGGAATGTACGTTTCACATGAGAATTGTTTCATGTGTGAATTTACGTTTCACATGGGAATTTACATGATTCACACAAAAATGTTTCAAAAGCACACGTTTACCATGTGCAAAACACATTTCACATGTGATCCACGTTTCACATGTGCTTATAACATGTTTTCACGTTAAATTTCACGTGCAAAATCACATGTACATTTAGTCATGTGACCACGTATTTTTGCACACGTGAAATTCATGTGGTTTTTCTGTAATTTTAACATTTACTAATACTTTTTTAATATCAAAAGTTGTATCTGTTCATATTACTTAATGGACCTGAATACATGAACTAACAATGGGCAATTTATTTTTTATTTTTTAGATTAATAAATACTGTAACAAATGCATTGTTAGTTAATGCATTATCTAACGTTAACAAATGGGACCTTCAAGTCCTAAAGGGCTTAATTTATTTGTGCAAAATATAATTTCTTATATCTTTCTCATTTAGGGTTGGCATTCTTAAAATGAGTGAGCTTGACCCTTCCAGCTGTATTTTGGTGTGTCACCAGATGATGGCGCTCTCCACCAGGTAACGGTCGGTGGCTGTCCAACTCAATCACACTGATCAGGCAAGAGTAGATATAAATAATGTATATGTATATCCTATAATATTTCACATTATCATAACTTTGAAACATCTTTAATACAGTGGCATCATGAGGGGAAATTAGTACAGTATTTTTATTTTAATGAGTGACCAAATGTATTCCACAGACAGTCAAAATATATAAATCTGAAAACAATGAATGCTGTTTACAGATGTGAAAAATCAAAATAAAAGAAGCTCAGAGATACACTTTCTAATAAGAATTATGACTTATTTCTATCTTTTTTTTTTTTTACTGTAAAAAAGTCAAAGACTAGTTTGCATGAATTTCACAGCAAGTTTGGCTTGAAAAAAATGACGTATTCAAAAGCTTAGGGGGGGGGGGGGGGAAGCTTTTTTTGAACAGTGAAGGTGGAAGTGTTGACACGAATAAAGCCTTTTGCAATGGTAAAGATCTTAACCAAATTTGTTAGACACGTTGCTATGTGTGAACAATCATGATATGTTTCAAATCTACAAGTACTGAATTCAATACATGTCTGAATGAATTAGTTCATCCAAGATCATGATACATGTGTCCCTGCCTGATCTCAGAAGGAACATAAGGAATTATGCTCTAGCCCTTTTTCAAGTAGACATTCTATTAAAATTTGGAAAATCTCTAAAATCCCTCTAGATTACTGTCTGACCTTAAAAGTATGCTGCTTCAATGGGATAGAGACTAGAATCCTTGCACTGTTAGACTATTTAATGATCATACTGATTCACATTAGGTGATGTGGCATAATAAGAAATAATGAGAGAGATCCTTGGCACTATTTTTGGCTTAATGAATTACCCTAGTGGAACTATTCAGTCAGATTAGTTAGATGTCGAACTTTTGAAAATATTTACATGTTAATGATGCAACAATAGAGTGATACATCTTACAATGCAATGCAGTTCTATACAGTCTTGCTAGCTATACTCTGTAAATTCTACATAGTATATGAGTAGAGTAAAAAAATACTCAAAGCATATTTTTTTTATAGTGCACTTACTTACACTACTTACAGGTTTTAACCAATGAAATGGTTAAAATTTTACTTTTGGATGTAAAATACTGCATGATGGCCAAAAATGGTTAAACTCTTCCATTTTATTTTGTAAATTTAGGAACCTAAGCCATCATATTTGAAACTAAGAAATCATATTTGCTGTGTTTCCTCTTACTCTCATTGTGGACACCATGTGTTCTGTGGCACACAGTTTATAGGTTGCTTAGTAATGACCCTTGTTTTTTCAGACCCTTGGTTTGCAGGTCTCCATTTAGCAGTGCGTTTTGAGTTTCTTTTGGATCATTCATTATTTGTGACTTGTTCTGTTTGCTGTCAGTGCATTCAACATCATCCAAACCACCTGCTTTTTTCAAGCACAGAACATTCTGGAAACTTTTCTTAAAGTTTTCTGACAAGAAAGCGTATAATATCGGGTTTGCACAGCTATTGGCGTATCCAAGCACCACGACAAAGGCAAACATGCTCCTTAAAAAAGGCGTAGTGCTAATGGTCCCTGTAACTGATGTCACGTTGAAGATGTAGAAAGGCAGCCAGCAGAACACGAAGACGGCAACCACAATGGACACCATACGAGTCACCTTCTTTTCAGAATGCCTTCGTTTGCTAGAGCTCACCCTGATCCCTGAAGACTTGACCTTGATGATAATGAACAAATAGCATAGACATATGACTATTAGAGGTACGAAGAAACCCAGGAAGAAGGTGTAGAACATGAAGGCGGTGTAGTAGGCCTCCTGCGGCTCTGGCCACACAATAGTGCAGAAGCAGCCATCAGGGTTGGTGATCAGTCCACTGTAGATTACAATTGGGAGGTTGACGATGAGCGACACGACCCACACGGCCAGATTGATCGTCTTTGCGACATTGGGCCTCCTCCATTTGGTTGACTTTATGGGGTGAACCACGGCAAAGTATCGATCAATGCTCATCACCATCAGACAGAAAATACTGGTGAACTGATTTAGAGAGTCTACAGTCATGACCACGCGGCACAGAGCTGCCCCAAATGGCCAGTGCACCACCGCTAACTGGATAGCGATGAAGGGCAAACTTAGCATAAACAGAACATCTGCCACTGCCAAGTTCAGGATGTAGATATTCGTCACCGTCTTCATCTTGGCATAGCGCAGGATGACATAGATGACCAGCGCATTTCCACAAAGACCAATAGCGCATACCACAAAATACATGAAGGTGATGACGAATGTGCTAGTTCTGGTAAAAATGTGGTCAGTCTCATTTCTCAGGCCTTCTTCAGATATGTTGCCAAGCAAAATGCCATCATACATGGGGAGTCCAGACAGATTACTGGGGAAGTTACTGGGTGAGAATGAAATCGTCCAGGAATCCATTATATTTTTCTCTCAGATTCCCAGTTCCATTATGTGTGACATCCTGCCTAAAAAAAAACAGTATAATGGTAAATGAGCTATATACAGTTGTGTGTGTGTGTATATATATATATATATATATATATATATATCATATTGTTATCAGTGATAATCCTAATGCAAACAGCACATAATATCTTTGATCCAAAACCAAGGATAGGCAGCTGCTTCACTGTTTAAAAAACATCGTCATCCTAACTGAAATGGAACCTCATACAGTAAGGGCTTTTCACACTGCGCTTAACTCCAGGTTATCGTTGTTCTAAACACTGCTTTTAACCCCGGGTAAAGAAACGTTTCACACTTGTAATTTAACCCTGCTCTGGAGCAGGGTTAGCACCGCTTTTGCGCTGTTAACCCCGTATTGCGGTGCCAAACTTGTATAGTGTGAAATGATGTGGTGTTAGAATGTTACAGCTAGATGCTTAGCAACAGACAACCAATCATGTACTCATAATGGCTTTTCACACTTGAAATAGTTAACCCTGGGTCATTTTAAACCCCGGGTAAACAGAATCCTGGGTTATCTTGCTTCACATTTCACACTGCTCATAATTTACCTGGGGTTAACAATTAATCCTGGGTATTTATAAGGTAACATTTCACATTGTACATTCCTAAACCCTGGGTTAACGTTCTTATTTGTATATTTGCAGTGTCAATGTCATTGATTGTATAAAAGCAGCATGTGACCTCTCTACATAGCTCTAGAATTGAGCATCCTCATATTGCCGACTGAACTATGGAGTTTATACTGAATGGACTATAAAGGTAAGAATGAAATGTTGTCTTTTTCACTCAAACTGTCGCGTTTTCTGTCAGCATTTGACATTTTACAAGTGTGAAACATTCCTTTACCCGCGGTTAAAAGCAATGTTTAGAACGACGAAAACCCGGGGTTAACCGCAGTGTGAAAAGCCCTACATTTACCTGCTTTGGACAGTCATGGAAACACTGCACACTGTATATATGCAGTAAATTCAGCATTTGAGAGCAAAAATGTCATATGTTGACAGAAAATGTGACAATTTGAGTGAAAAAAACGTTTCATTCTTACCTTTTATAGTCCGAAATGTCCATTCAGTGTAAACTCAATAGTACAGTCGGCAACAAGGATGTGCAATGCTAGAGCTATGTAAACAGGTTGCGTTCTGCATTTATCCTTTCAATGACATTGACACTGCAAATATAAAAAGAACGTTAACCCAGAGTTTAAGAATGTACAGTGTGAAACGTCAGTTTATGAATACCCAGGATTAAATGTTAACCCCAGGTAAATTATGAGCAGTGTGAAATGTGAAGCAAGATAATCCAGGATTCCATTTACCCGGGGATTAGAATGATATCTGATAGGGTTAACTATTTCAAGTGTGAAAAGCCCTTAAAAGTGACAGATTTGGATCATTATCACAATATCCACACAAAATGCTTACACAATTGAAATTAATTATTAGTCTTCTAAGTTAATTCTATGATTTAAAAAAAAATAAATAAAAAATACATAGCCAACACATGAATAACCCATTTTTAAATTATACTAAACAATCTTGGACAGAGTGGTATTTACCTATTTAAAGGTTACTGAGTGAATACAAAGTACAAGGTATTCAAGAGTATGATGGTACTATTGATTTAATTTTTTACATTTTTAATTATAACAACAACAGCTAAAATTCCAAGCATGTTACTGTACCTTGAAGCTGGTATAATGCTGTATAATTCCGTTCTTGGATCTTGGATTGGAAGTGTGAACGATCAATGCTTCCAGTCAAACTACTTTTTATGTGGCTCTGTACAGCAAGCAGTGCGCACTGTCCAGTGACTGACCTGGGAGAGCAATGTCCTTTATGTCATAATCATCCCTGGTGGACAAACAGGCTGAAAAGCTAAGCAATCAATGTCCCTGACAGATCTACACCCACCTAAAACTTTCATTCTTTCAGGGACATGCGTACCGTAATATATGGAAGCTTGTTTCCGCCACTGAATAAAGAAAAAAAAAGGTAATTGCAACTTTATCTCACAATTCTGACTTTATAACACACAATTGCAAGATATAAAGTCAGAATTATGAGATATAAACTAGCAAATTGTAAGAAAAACAGTCTTTTTTTTCTTTAGAATTGGACATTATAACTCGCAATTGCGAGTTTATATCTCACAGTTCTCACAGTCAGAATTGCAAGAAAAATTTCAGAATTGTGAAATAAAAGTTGCCATTATCTTTACTTTATTATTATTATTATTATTTCCGTGGAAGAAACAAGCTTCCTAATAAAGTCAGTGAAATGCAGAATTCACCACTAAAGCTTCAGGACTGGAAGTGTCTGTCACTTCACTGCCAGTCCAAAGCTGATAATGTCAATGTAACGTGTTTAATTTGTTATTTGTTTATTAGCGTCTCTTTAGGACACATGCAAGAAATTTTAAGCTGAAAGGTGATTATTCCATCTAGACATGAAAGTAGCAGTTTTATGAAGTTAATAAAACCATTTTCTATTTTGTAAACCTCGTTTTTATTTATATATCTATATAAAACCCATGTTAATAATCACTGACAAAAGTCAATAGCTCATGTCTGCATACCATAATACAACTTAAATCACCCAATATAACACTTTCATTCCTTGGTTCATTCATGCATAATGGGCATCAAAAAGGGTCACTCAGAAACTGAAAATGCTGTTCTATATTAATATCAATTAGTTCACATGGATCTTTCCTCAAATTCTTTTTATACAGACATAAGTATGAATGATCAAATTGAATTTTTTTGATGGACAAATTAAATATACATTTTTTTTTTTTAAATTTACATTCATTCTTACCTTCGTGTTGAAGTGCATTGGGATCCTGCTCATGGTTTTGTGGATTTGCACATGTGGAGAACATCTGAATCGCAATAACCCTTACAAAACATCCAAACACACAATCTGATCTGATCCAATCTGAACTAAAACTGACACTGAAAATATGTGAACCTTTTACGAGACAAGCCTCTCAGAGAGAGAGAGAGAGAGAGAGAGAGAGAGAGAGAGAGAGAAAGAGAGAGAGAGACTGTGTATGTGTGTATTGAAGATAGCAGTGTATACTACAGTGTCTGATAAAGATAATGTATGACTGATGTTTCTTCATCACTGATGTGTTTGTGCATGATTAAATTGTCTACTCAGTGTGTTCTTCTCAAGAAAGATTGGTTAGTGTGAAGCACTACTAAAAACCTGGGTGTTCATGAATCGATGGTAAGATATGTTCTTTGTTGAGAAAAAAGTTTAACTTTTTGGTAAAAATGCACAACACTTTGCTCAGGAAAAAGGGCAGTTCACACTGAAGCCACTTCCCAACTGTGAAGGATGGTGTAATGAGCATCAGACACCCTGTTTACACCTGGTATTAAGATGTGTTTTGGTCGATCCGATTACAAGTGAACAACGCTAAATACAGGTGTAAATGGGGTCTAAAACATTTTGAGCTTGTCCACTTTCAACCACTTCCAGAGGTAGTCGAAAATGCATTAGACCAGATTGCTTTCATAGTGGAAATGAATGTGCTCAAACAGCTGCTAAAGCCCACCTTCTCTCTGCCTCCTTAATTAATGCGTACACATTATGAGAAGCAAACTAGCCAGATGGGATTAAAATTTTGTAAGTTGAAGACTCTAGTTAGGTTTGAAGACGAAATACGTACTAAGCATAATGTTCTCTCACCATTCCCGATTTCTAACAGACACTCACAGCGTTCGGCGTGGTATTACGGCTTTCAGAGCAGAAAAGAAAGCTGCTGCTTTCCGTATGTTTTTCTGTTGTCTCTGGGTGTGTAAATTGCCCAAGCTTATATTGTCCATTAGATTGAAAGATTTGACCCCATAGGTCCTCCCCTCAAAGAAATCAGGACAAAAGTGGTCGAAAGTGGACAAACGAGAAGAGGTATAAACGGGAATGTCTCCCTCGTCTACTTGTGATCCGATCAACCAAAACACATCAAAATACCAGGTGTAAACAGGGCCATAGTTTACTGCTGCTTTGCTGCCTCAGGATCTGGACACTTGGCAGTTACAAGAACGATGAATTTAAATGTGTATGATATTATTTTAGGCTGGAAACTGCAACAAGTCAATGACCCAAAGCACACAAGTAAATCAACTAAAGAATAGTTGAAAAAGAAGAAAATATGTGTTTTCCTGAGTCCTGATCTTAAGCTAATTCGGATGCTGTGGTAAATCTAAATAGGGCGGTGCTATCAAGGCAGACCAGAAACAATAGAAAACAATAAGTTTACTGAAAAATATTTAGATATATATCAAGTATTTATAAGTAGTGTAGAGATCAGCAGGTGAACATGACGGCAGACTCCCCATTAAATCAATAGTCCCCTTTCATCTGCCATGATGAAAAGCACAGGACTCCAAAACTTACACCTCCAAGAGAAGTTCCACAAACAAGGAAATAGATGGGCTAGGAGATAAGCCTGCTAAGACAATCACCCTGACCATTTGTGCAAGGGAAGAATGATGACATTAGCATGTCACTGAGCAGACTAAACCTTATCACCATTTTCCCTATTGTTCACCCCAGTCCCTCAGTCCTAAAACCTGAGGTGTGAACTGACTCCACTCACCAGACAGGTCTTGGCATGTGGCTTGAAGCCACAAAAGATGTATTTTCTATATAAAAATGCACACACAATGGGCAAAATGGAGCAAATCTTCTCCATCTCTATTAATAGAACTGTATATACTTAATGAGTGTTGTTTGTGTACATGCTAAATATACAAACTTACCTATTAAGGTATACATGAATGCATAGGTAAAAGTTCAATATAACCCAATGATGTTTGGACTTTATGTTTTCAGCATGATGCCCAGGTTAATCTGAAATTGGTTTGGAAAGTGAATTATGCAGAAAAAACCTTAAAGACATTGTTCTAAACATGAACTTTAAGCTATGCAAATGAACCTCATGCAAGAGAGGGGCCATCCAGTGGCCACCTCTGACAGCATCAGCCAATCAAAACACTGAATCTGAAAGGTGCCAATTTGCATTTTCTCAATAAGTGGAAGAATCACCCTTGGATTCAGCACGACCAGGCAGACGTAAATATCACTTACCAAACCTCTTTCCGGAGACCTTGGCATTAGTGTATATTGTCAGTATATGATTGTCTAATTGCATTAGATTTTGCATAGCTGACATCAGTTAATAACAATCGGTTTATTTGTGAATTCAGAATAAGGTTTACCTTATTTCTTCTAGAGAAACTACAGTTTATCTTTCCATAAGATTAACTTGTAACTGCCATAGTAACATCCAACTCATTCACTTGCATTTATCAATCTTTTTGCACTTTATCCATTCAGTAGTTGTTAGCTACTCTTGTCTATCATTTTGTTAATAAAATCCTTTTATTACACTTCTGTCTTCCTTGTGTTGATAATACAGTAAGAGGATCTACAAATTAACGATATCTCACAAATCCTTGACAAACTTCCTCCAATTTATATAATTGTAATTCAGTCAACAATCTTTCATGATTGTTCTTTATTGTCAAGGTGAGACTCCTTGGCTGGTGCCCTGAAATATTGGAAGGAATCATCTGATACTCTCACACTCACCTTAGGTGATTTGTGACCTAAAACTCAATATTAATGTTACTACAAAATATTAATATTAATATTTAAGATGATAAATAACAAAATTTGTGGTGGCTATTTGAGGCTATTCCAAAATCATTCAAAATATTCTGTGGGCCATCTCTTGCCATACGCGAGAGACTGTCCATAAATTTTCTTGGTGATGATTTTTCCGGGGTAGGTCGCAAGGTCTCACACACAGATGCATTTACAGAATTTTTTAGCATCTCCAATCTACCTAAACTGCATGATTTGTGATTTCTCCTTGCTGTGAGGTGGCAGTGCTACCCACTGAGCCACTGAATTTTACATCATTAACAAAGCTTAATGGAAGGAAGAAGTCACATTTGAGCTCCTGTGTTGCGGTTTTCATTTCTGTCCAACTGCGACTTCTCTGAATAACTGGGACCAGCTTATGTACAACATTCCTTTTAGGAGCCACAGCAGGATTTGTCAGACGGATTACATCATGCAGCACTAGGAGGATTACATCAAACCAGTCAGCAATGCATAATTTACTGATATGTTGTGTGGGTAAAAAAACTAAATTCCTCATAACTATAGTTACCCATTCATTTCCATGGGCAAACTGGAGGGGAAAAAAAATTGCTGTGTGTAAAAACAAATAACAATAATAATAATAATAATAATAAATAAAAATCTTAATCATTTAAGGCCTGGTTTCACAGACAGGGCTTAGCCTAAACCAGGATTAGGCCTTAGTTCAATTAGGGCATTTAAGTATCTTTTATAAACATTCACTAGAAAAAAAAAAATACTGGTGTACATCTTGAGACAAAACAATGGCACTGATGTATTTTAAGATATGTCAGTACAAGTTGCTTTCAGTTAAAACAGCTCAAACATGCATTTTAGTCTACGACTAGCTTAAGCCTTGTCTGTGAAACCGGGGGTAAATTTTTCAAATATTAAAATAAGGCTGTGTGGACAGTTAATATGATGATAAGAGTATTTTTTGGAAGCAAAGTGATTTTCTGAAAAATAAATACTCTGAACCTAAGTGGATTTACACAAACTGAGAAAGTCAAAAAGTGTTAGGTTGTGCCCCGCTCTACTGATGTATTCAATATAAATGCAAAATTGCATAAATGGGTTATAAATGGATAATATTGTCAGAATACAATGCTTATATGCAGAAAACAACTAATTCTTCTCTTGAAGCATTGTGAATGTCACAATTTTATATGCTGTTTGCTTCATTTACTATATTTCCATGCTACATTGATATTATGTTATGCAACAGTTTATGTATGTAATTATTACAATAAAAAAACACAGGATTTGTGCCTCTATTGCTTTAAAAGAGTACCGGAGGAACTGGAGTTTAGCCTATTTATGAAAATTGCTATTCCATTCATTATTTACTTATTGTTAACCAAAGTCTGGTGCAAATATGCAAAAGATGTGATTCCACAGATGTCTCTTATAATATTTATTACTGAATTTCTTGTGCCAAAGTGGGAATTAATTAATTATTCTTTCTAAAAGTTTCCAAATCTATTCAGTATTTTTCCAAAGTGATCAAGGTTTGGCTGGTTAGCATGTCCCAAGTTAGCTCATGTTAGTCCAACTTCATTAGATTTAAAGGTAAGCTTTTTTTTCTATCTGTATTGAATTTTCTAAATATTTTGCATAAGCATAAGATATAATATAAAGTAATATAATATATTAATATCAATATACTTAAAAATATTGTAATATTGCATGCAATATTATGCAGTTAAGTAGCCATTACTTGGTTTTGTTGCTGTTGTTGACCAAAAGAGAGAATAGAGTTCTGTAGATGTATTCTGTTGTCTGAAATATTCAAAAAAAAAAAAAAAAAAGAATGCTAAGCTATGCCATAGAGATTGAAAGGCAAAGTAGATAAAGAGTGTACTTTGTGCCACACTCCTCTAAATTGTAACCTCATATCACCCTAGAGGCAAGGAAAAATCCATAGCAGCTGGCTGGTGTTTGGATCAGCCCTTTATGGACTGTTATCTCTCTTCAAGCAGTTCAATAAACACAAAGCATTTTGTTTGGAGAATGCATGAAAGCTTTACAGGCCTTAGCTATAACTATCCTTTAGGAACAGTCTTGTTCAATTTAAAAACCTACATGAAAGCTATTGTCTCTATTTACTTTGTTCATACACATTCTAATAGTAAACAATTCATAAGTGCATGTCATTCAAACATTTTTTAAACAACATTTTCAGCTTATCCTTGGATGGAAACAGCAAATACAAGGTATAAAGTTTTTAGCTGATGCACAAATGCTTGTATGCATTTTATTAATATTACATAAGAGTGATAAAGCTTTATAAGCGTTTGTGAACCTCATTGTAAAGTGACAGCCATCTGAACCATCATTTGTGTTCTGTCTGTGGGCTCTTTACTAACATTAAGTGTTTATTATTCACATTTGTGATTTTTAGTGTAAAGTGTGAACTTTGTGAACATTACTTGATATGTTAATATTTGTAGGCTCTTTATTAAGCTGATTTATTATAAGGTATTGCTGAACATTATTGTAAAGTATAATTCGCAGAACATTTATTAGCATTACTGTCAATTTAACACGGTAATTAGATTAATTATGGTGAAAAATAATGCGTTAAAATTATTAACGCATTTAATGCACTTGCCCCGCTCCAAACCTACGTAGGTCATCTGACATTTCATACAGTTGATTGATGATGAATATGATGCAGGGCAACAACTCACTGCGTGATATGTAGTTAGAATGTCCCTAAAATTCAAGATATGGAACAAAAAATTCCCCTGTTTGAGTTTTGTCTCAAATTTTCTTTATATGAGTTAAGCTGTATCACATGAGCAACGAGTGCTGTTTTTCTGTCCAGAATAGCACGAGTGCAAAAGTGATACTGATTTTATACAACAGTTCAATAAATAATAAGTTAATGCTGTGTTATTTCAGACACAATATTGTCTGTTTTGCTCAGTTTTGCCAACAAAAATATAAAGACAAAGCAGAACTGTTCGTAATCCATGTTTTAAACGAATCGGGTGAACCTGTTGGACTTGAAGCGGCGCTGCACAGACCGATCGGTGTGTATGATATCAAAGTACCGTGAGAGCGATTCAAAAGCATACAAAGCTGCCTGCTCTATAATCGCTCTCGCGGTACTTTTGTTACAGATCGTTCTGTGCAGCACTGCTTCAAGTCGAACAAGCTGGTTCAATGGACTGTTCATAAAGAGAACCATTTACTTCACTCCTGAATGAATTAGCCGTTTGAACAAATCGAATGAATGAATGAATCATTAAGACATTTACTGCCACCTACTGGCAGTTTTAGTACGGAAGCCCTGAACTGCATGGTGGAAAAAAAAAAAGGAAAACTTACAGTGGGGAGAAAAAAAAAAAAAGGAAAACTTATCTCATTATTTCGAGATATTAAGTCGTTATTTCGACATAAGTCATTATTACGACATAAGTCATTATTTCGAGATATTAAAGGGTTAGTTCACCCAAAAATGAAAATAATGTCATTTATTACTCACCCTCCATGCCGTTCCACACCCGTAAGACCTTCGTTAATCTTCGGAACACAAATTAAGATATTTTTGTTGAAATCCGATGGCTCAGTAAGGGCCTCCATAGCCAGCAATGACATTTCCTCTCTCAAGATCCATTAATGTACTAAAAACATATTTAAATCAGTTCATGTGAGTACAGTGATTCAATATTAATATTATAAAGCGACGAGAATATTTTTTGTGCGCCAAAAAAACCAAAATAACGACTTATATAGTGATGGCCGATTTCAAAACTCTGCTTCAGGAAGCTTCGGAGCGTTATGAATCAGCATATCGAATCATGATTCGGATCGCGTGTCAAACCGCCAAACTGCTGAAATCACATGACTTTGGCGCTCCGAACCGCTGATTCGACATGCTGATTCATAACGCTCCGAAGCTTCCTGACGCAGTGTTTTGAAATCACTATATAAGTCGTTTTTTTTTTTTTTTTTTTTTGGTGCACCAAAAATATTCTCGAAATAATGACTTATTATGTGGAAATAACGAGATAAGTTTTCTTTTCTTTTCCTCCCCACCTTAATTTTTCTTTTTTTTCCCCACCATGTGGTTCAGGGCTTCCGTATTTTAGTTCTTATTTAGAGTTCTTTATATAGAGGTTTAATTAAAAAATTACTTTATATTTCCATAGTAATAAAAAAACATTAAAGGTATAGTTGAAAAATGAAAATTAAGTCATCATTTTACCAAGAGTATGTGTAATAATTAGAGATGCACCGATACTAAATTTCTCTGCCGATACCGATAGCCGATTATTCAGAATGATATCGGCCGATGCCGATAATGATAGTTTGGTTTTTCTTAAGGAAAAAAATCTTTCCCAAATAATGTTGCAAACTATACAGGGAAACCTCTCATTTGGTACACTACAATATTAGAGGTTACAATTAACAACAGAGGTATAATATTCAGCTGCTGTTTACTTTCAGATATAATAATTACACTCAAATAAAAACTGAAATGTTTGTATAAAACTTAGTATCACATAAGGTAGTTTTCATAAGCACTTGTCTTCATGGCAAATTTACACAAACATATAATTCACAGTAAATAAGCTCCTTTCCTTTTTATATATATATATAGATAGCTAAGGAACTGTGAACATTGGAAAACATTCCTGAGGTAAATGTGACTGTGGCGAGGGGGGCGTGGTTCAGCGAGGTCTGCAGCGGGAGAGAGAAGGAGGGGGGAGAGAGGGAGAGAGAGAGACAGATGGCAGGGGTTCGCCGACCCCTGGGCACGCCACCATGTGGTCCTCCGCGAGGTGGATGGCTGAGTCCAGCGACGTGGGACGGTGGCACTGGACCCACTCGGCCGTTCTCTTCGGGAGCCGAGTGATGAACTGGTCCAGCACCACACGATCGATGATCTGGTCCACGTCGCTTCCCTCAGCCAGTAGCCATTTGCGGCAGGAGTCTTGGAGCTGTTGGGCCATCACGAAGGGCCGACTGGACTCACCCAACTCCAGGGAGCGGAAGCGCTGACGGTGCTGCTCTGGGCTCCGGCCGAGATGATGGCCCTCTTGAGGTCGTCGAAGACCAGGAGGTTCTGTACGGGAAGCTGCTGGGCTGCCACCTGTGATTCACCAGAGAGTAACGGGATCAGGCGCATCGACCATTGGTCCCTGGACCATCCGCACACTTCCGCGGACTTCTTGAACAGATCGAGGAACACTTCAGGATCATCCTGCGGTCCCATCTTGTTTAAGTGCAGGTGGGTGGGCACAGCGTGCTGATCGATGGTTTCCGTACAAACCTCCCGGTCAATCCAGCTCCGGAACCTCTCGCGGTCCTCCTGCTGGGCTTGAAGGATGGCCTGGAATCGCCGCTCCTGATCGGTTCTTAAGTCCAGCAGGGCCTGATGTTGATCTTGATGCAAGACCGCGAGGGACGAGATGATGTCCGCAAATGGCGTGGCAGAGGAGGCTTGCATGGCGGCGGCTCCCTTTTTCCTTCCCGGGTTTCGGCACCAGTGTAATGAAGTTCTTGTTAAGGGAAGGAAGAGGACAGGGTCGGCTTGACTGCTGGTTTTATTGAGAAATTCACTCTCAAAACAAAAGGCTGTGCAAACAGCACAGCAGAAACAACACAGTCACAAAGTAACTTTCACTTCAGTAGCAACTTCCTTGGCACGTCGAGGTTCACCTGTCAGCAGTCCTTCTCTCTCTACCATACTCCTGTTTCTCCTGGCATTTTATACTCTCTCCACGCCAATTACCGAAACAAGAGACAGGTGTTCGTTATTTGCGTTTAACCCACTCACTCACCGTGTGTCTCCCGACTCTCTCTCCCGCTGCAGACCTCGCTGAACCACGCCCCCCTCGCCACAGTGACATGATGTGACATATTGTTTACAAGCTGTTTTATTGACGTCTTTCCGCGGTTGAAACACAAATAAAGTGATTACATGAGACATGATACATTCCGGTAAGTTGTACTATATTTTTCAGCATACCTTTGATGTTCATGCATGTTTTTCGAGATATAACTTAAATAACGCAAACCTGGCTTGAACTACGGGTGATTCATAGGGTCAAAAAGAGCCTGCTTTAACGTCACTATTTTTAAACTGTTAATGTGTTAAAATTCAAGAGTGATTTTCGTCACACACAGTATGTATGAGTTGCAGTCTGAACACGTTTTTCCGCACCCTTTTGATTGACAAGATATAATCGGCCCTGATCATTGGCAGTTTTTAAACAATAGTGAATAGGCCGATAGTGATAATAATAGCTTTTATCGGCTGATACCGATTGTTGAAAGATACATCGCTGCATCTCTAGTAATAATGTGTAATGTTCTATGTTAAATCAAATAAAATATTTCTTGCTGAAGCTACTTTTTGTAATGTCTATTTGATGCATTACACAATAATGACTTTAAATTATCTTTTGGGAGTAACTTCTCAGCTAAATTTGATGTGCAATTAATTTGCGATAAATTACATTAATTAATCGCCACACCAAGTTTTACCACATACATCAATATATAAAATCAACAATCAAATCAAGTCACTTCATATATATATATATGCACTTTTATACAATACAGGTTGTTTCAAAGCAGCTTTACAGTAAAAAAACAGGAAAATAACAATCAATGATGCAAACTTCAAATATGAGTCAAATTTAATTTTGTCATAAAGCAACGCTAGAGATAATATCTGTGTGGTTGTTCAGCTTGAGTCAGCTCAATGATGATTCAGTTCAATAACAGTGTGTGTGCCAAGGATTTGTCGGGTCATCGTGGTCTTCGCTGAGGATGCAGCCCGAATGGCATCCTGTTCTACTCAATTAAGTCAAATTGAGTACAGAATGCTGTTTTGTATTTGTCCTGATTGTACCCACTGGTGGGATCCATGGTAAAAAAAAACAGTGGGCACAAAATGTTTTACCAACACAAAATGTTTTACCAACTAAGAAGAACAGCACTTTTAGAGATTCGTCCCTCTACTTAATGTGAGCATAAGCATTGGGACGGTTTAACTTAAACCAAATGTAAACGTGTACAAGCTAATATTTAATTGTAAATCCCTTGGAAGCAATCACATAATTACAAAAATAATATTGAAATAGTCAACTGTAAATATGATGTTAAGTTCACTTAAAGAAAACTTACAAGTATACTTGCAGTATAAAGCTACTAAACTAGTAGTTTACTAAGAGTATACTTCAAAGTGTACATAAGTGTGTGGCACACACCCTGACGAAGACTCATTAGCCGCAACACGTAGGTGTGCAGTACTTGTCACCTGTTTTTAAAATACTAAAGCCACGATGAAATAAAGGCTTTTTATATTTTTTCAATAATATTCGAGTGCCTTGGATTGTTATTAATTTTTATGAGCTGAATCATCCCTTACATCCAAAGAGCACAGAGATAAGGAACTCGCACCCCATGCAGCACTTTTTTTTTTGCATTCCTTGTTTTTATACTTTTGGTGTGTACTTTCATAAGCTAATAAATGTGCTACAAGTAGTTAACCATTGTAGTAAACTATCAGTATACCTATAAATTCACTTGTAGAATAGTTGTAGTGCAAATGAAAAACATAGTTGTAGTTGTTTACTCGAATTTTAATTACTGTTACACTTAACATACACTTAAAAGTATACTTTTACGCACAAAAAAGTGGGCCAATTTAGTCCCAAGTAGTACTGAAATACTATACTTACAAGTATACTACTAGTACATTGATATCAGTATACTTACTACATAAAGTATGATTAAAATATACTTGAAATTTACTTAAGTATAGGTAATAAAATGAATTTGAAGTATACTTATTTTTTGTGAGGGCGGCTGTACAAAATTTTCAGAGATGACATGCTGCTGTTGGTGTGGTTTTGAGGTCAGTGATGGTGCATTTATAGCTGTCATAATGTCCAATATGATTTCAGACAGTCCATTAAGTGACTGCTGCAGGTTCTTTGATTTTTCCTCTGATTGATGTGGTTATGTAATATCTCTGTCATATCTGATAACCACTATGGTCACTACAGTGATTCCCTCATTAGTACACAAAAACAGTATGCCACAGATCTAATCAGTTTTATTTTTCTACAATTGTATTTTTCTGCGTTGTATGGTGAATTCTACAATTCACCATACTTTTTTTTATATCACTTATTTTTTTTCCCTAAAGGTTACTTCTAAGATATTTGAATCAATTGATCCATCTGCTTTCTAAAAAGGCATGTACAGTACACCTTTGAATAGCCTTAATGTGCTTAATAAAGAGATAGACAAAGAGATAGATAAAAATTACAAAAACTCTCTTCAAAACCAGAAAAACTTAAAAGAACTAGTCTGCTGGTCCTACAGATAATTTTCTTCTTTTGTAACGGCACATAACAAATGAAAATAGTGCATTACCGCCATCTAGTGTTAATTCATTTTTGGTTGAGTGTTGAATGTGGTATACCTCTTCTTCCTTGTCCTGATCCAACTACTCCTCTGCTCCTACATCTATTCTTCTCCCTCACCCAGACTTTTTTTTCTCTCTCTGCTCCTCTACGTTGTTCTTCATCCACACTGAACAAATCTGATTCAAAGAGTCCTATTTTACTGTATGTCCATGTAAGGAAAAGAACTTCAACACCTGACTATGCCTCCAACTGAGATTGGAATCTGCTATTTCTCCATATTTCAGTGATCTGCTAATTAAAAATGCTTATCAATTGTTTCAGTATTTGTTTTATATATATTTTTTCAATACTTTTGAGCTGCTGTTGTTGCAAAAGTATAGGTTTTGTACTATATTTAATGATTGGAACATTCGGTCTTCATTTCTGACTTGCTGTGTTTAAGCATTTGCAAATAAGATGAGAAAGATCCATGATTTTGGTATGGGGTAATATAAGTATGGGGTGTTAATTGACTGCATTTTGTGTGAAAATGACATGAATTGTGTTAATGGTATGGCCACAAAAGATGGATGTTGTGCTGAATGTGTTTAGAGTTTTGAAAATATGACTGCAGATTGGACAAAAGTATGTTAGCAATTGGAAAAAAAACTGTAATGTCTCCCATAAGAAATAAATAAAGCAGCCAAGCGCCCTCTTGAGGAAGACTACTTAAAAGGTGCTTTAAAGGTTTGCTGCCCAGTGAATCTTCCTTAAAGGCAGAAAAGCCATTTTTGACCTCCCATACGGTGTGATAGAACGCTCCAGATGTCTTAGCAACTGTGGAAAAAGGTATTTTATTTAGTTTTTGACTTACATGCTATGTCAGGCCTAAAAAGCATAATTATTTTAGTATACAAGTATACTAGAAATATAACAATGACAAAGTAGAAAAATTAAACTTCGTCACTTAGTCTTTGTCAGAAAGACTGGGGCCTGTTGCATGAACTGCTTAGATGTATAGGAAGTCTGTTATCTCTTTATATAATCGGTTACTTCTGTATACTAGTGAGTGCTAATTCTGTATATAACTCTATATAAATGTGTTAACACTGTATAGAACAGTGAAATATAACTGTCACTGTGTTTTTGTTGTTGTTTTAGCTCTAGTGAATACAATGAAGCCAATAAAGCAAGAAATACTGGTGTGGCAGCAAATACTGAGCTTCGGCAGCAAGTAGTGGAGCTTTCAGCAAAGTAACAGCTCAACATATTCGTTGTATAATTTATATATTAATATATAGATTGTGTAGATTAGAATTTAGATGTGTGGTTTCCATATTTTTATTCTTAAAGTGTATTTTGAGCACTGTTTTGGATAGTACACCTGAATTTCATTGCATTCACATGCAATGACAATAAAAGAAAATCTAAATTGTATATTGCATTTGTATTGATTTTGATGCAATATTTGTTACATTTCTTTATTCAGATGATCTGATTCTTAGTACATAAAATAGCTAAACAGAGAATATTAAAAACAATACACCGACAGAATCACATTACATAAAAATTAAAAGTACAGTTCATTCCACTATCATTCACCTACAAATTTAAGGATCTTGATGGTATTATGAATAAAAGACCTCATATTAAGTGGGCTATGAGTAAAATGTAGTTAAAAAAAAAGTAGTCTGGCTGTAATAGTTGTTTTATGGGGTACAGAGAAAAATTTAAGTTATTAACCCATGAAAATATGATTCCGGGATCTCTCTGCGAAGGCGCGCACTCATTTCAAATGTCAATCCACTGAACAAACACAACAAGAAATTTGTTTTTGTTTCAGTGTGTTGAAATGGCTGGCAGTGTGACTTCTTCATATCAAAGTGAAACTCTTGTTCAATAAACTCATGTTACATGATCCCCTGATATACAGTATGTCACAGAAAATGAGAACAATGTATTTCACCAAATAAAAACTAACTTAATTACATTAGCATTAGATTAAACAGATAATACACAAACTGCATAAGCACTTTATAGCTATTTAACTCTGTATGACTGTAAACTCTTCAACAGCATAGTCACCAAACAATGACAGAATTAATGTTATAGGACACAAACACCTTAAAAATAGGGTGACCAGATTTCTCACGTTGGAATACGGGACAGGTGAGCAAGGGTGGGAAATATACATTTTATATATATATATACATATATATATATATATATATATATATATAAATATATATAAATATATAAAGACATTTACAAACAATTTACAAACAATATGACAAAAACGATAGAGAAAAAAAAAACTTAAAATATAAACTTGTTTTTCAGATACAGTAGGTTTGATTAACATTAATGACAGACAAATTTTTAATTAGGCTACTGTCCCTTTAAGACCCTAATTCAATATACTGACACATATCTGGTTTTCACCAACCTGATTACATGCACTTAAGCCATAACCGACTGTATTTACGTGAGATACTCCACACGATGGACATTTTGACAACAGTCTGTGCATTTGACCATTCAGGCGCAAGGAGAACTGATCGTGCACTGTCTGAGAACTGGGGCACATTCAAGCTCAAACCGGTACGCAACGTTTTGCTACGGTTTCTGGGTTGAACGACATGTTTCCTGGAAACGGTGTGCAACGGGTTTGAGATACGTTTTCTCTTGTTTGGTGGGTGTATCAAAAATGTCAGCCCAATCAGCAGCAGCATGTATATAAACCACGCGGATTAAAGCGGGGCGCCCCCAAGGGGTGGCCAGTGGTGGCCACGGCCACCCCTGTATAAACTCTGGCCACCCCTGTGGCCACCCCTAGTATGAATTTGCATTGGGTGCTGTTAATTTGAATGCATAATGTAAATTCACAATAGTTCATGAAGTGAAAAAAAATAAAATAAAATGAAGCACCTGCTGCAACCACCAAAAAAGATTATAGATTGATTGGCGCCACCAGAGTAGCTGTTTCACTGCCCCTCCCCCTCTCCATTGACTGCTCAGTCAGTGCAAGTCGTTGACTGCTCAGTCAGTGCAAGAAGCAGGCTGCAGGAGTGATTCGATCACAGGAGAGCACCTGCACTTTTTGGAAAGACGACAATGGCAACGGGTATGTATGCCATACAGTAGTGACTTATAGTGAAGACATGAATGTATCTTCTAAGTTAACTTTTTTGCCAACTAAACGTTCCTCAGTAAAGTTTTTACAGTGTTGAATTAACATTAGCTAAAATTAACGCTGGTGCTGATAAGCTGCAAAGTTTTTTTAATAGCTATGGCTAGTCACACTGTGCTATGTCAATTTGCAGAGGATGAAGAGAAAATCGACAAGCATCTCTCATTTTTTTTAAGAAGAAATGTAGCACAGGGGAGTGTAGGTCTGAGGAAGGTGAGAATACACTTGAAGATAATATCCAAAATGAGGCAGAGCAGCAAGCCAGTGAGCAGGCAGAGTCTGCTACAGGGGATCTTGCAGAGCACAGCGAGGAACAGGCAGAATCAGTGATGATTCTTGGGCCAGCAGGTGAAGTTAAATAGACATGACTGTTTAGGTTACCCATGATAATGAAATGGATGCTAGAGTCAGCAATATAATATCTTGACTGATGTTTATGGTATTTAGCAAAGCTTTTGTCCAAAGTGACTTACAATGACATTAATTGCTCGATTGCTCCTGTCTGCCTCGCTGCTTAGAGTGGTTTGCATCTGTAACTCCGTATAGCTTTGTTTTAAATCTCTTACTTTCATTCATTGTTGCTTATACTATCATTACCTTATATATAATATTGCCTACCACATTAATCTGGCGTCGCTAGCTTTTAATCTTTGAATCTAAATCGCTATTACAACGCGTTTGCGTCTCGCTAGCTTGTTAACTTGTCATCAGTCTCTCGCGCGGCCATTTTCTTTTCAACGCGTTCATCAAACAACTGTGGTAAGTCGGATCAGTCTACAAACATGGTGAGTCATGTCATCCTCTCCTAGTGTTATATCGTGTTCTGTTTGCCACATGTTCAGTATAGCTTTCTCTGTCAGCGACGAGGGCTTTACATGTCATAAATGTAGGGAAATAGTCAGGCTGACAGAGAAAATCTCAGAATTAGAGACACGCATCCAAACTTTAATTGAGGATAGTAAGAATGTAAGGGCTTCAGATACTGTTTTGGATGCGACTAGCTTAGTGAACTCTGTACATTGTTCGGTTCCGGCTGTAGAGCCCGCGCAGCAGGGCACTTGGGTAACGATGAGGCGGCCTAGCCGCGGAAAACACCACTCTTCCGTTCCAATAAGGACATCAAACAGGTTCTCCCCACTCAGTGAAACACCCACTGAGAATCCTGTTGAAAGTGCCCTAGTTATTGGCGATTCTATTACACGGAACGTGAAAATAGAGACACCAGCCACCATAGTCACATGTTTGCCAGGAGCCAGAGCACCTGACATCAAAGCAAATTTAAAAGTGCTGCCTAATGCTAATCGTAAATACTCTAAAATCACTATTCACGTCGGCACTAATGATGTTCGACTTTGCCAGTCGGAGATCACTAAATTTAACATTAAAGAGGTGTGTGAACTCACAAGTACAATGTCAGGAAAAGTAATCTGCTCTGGTCCCCTTCCTGTTCGTCGGAGTGATGAGATAGTTAGCAGATTATCATCACTCAATGGCTGACTGTCTAAGTGGTGTCCGCAGAATAATATAGGTTTCATAGACAATTTGAAAAGTTTTTGGGGGAGACCTGACCTGTTGAAAAGAGATGGTATTCATCCCTCCCGGGATGGTGCTGCTCTTCTCTCTAGTAATATGGCACATAGTCTTAGAGCTGAAACATGACAAACTGGGGCCCAGGTCAGGAAGCAGACATACCGGCTAAACCGACCGTCTGCTAGCTGCCTCAAGTTACAGAAGTCAGATAATTCCCAACACATAGAAACTCTTACACCTAGATATTATCACATAGAGACTGTGTCTGTACCCCGAATTAGTAAAAACAAAAAACTTCCAAACCCATTTAATGGTAAAAATTTAATTGATGTTCAACAAATAAAAAATAGAGATAATACTGATAAACAAATGATAAAGCTTGGGTTGTTAAATATTAGATCCCTTTCTTCAAAAGCACTTATTGTAAATGATATTATCACAGACAATAATCTGGATTTGCTGTGTTTGACAGAAACTTGGCTAAAATCAGACGAATACATTACTTTAAATGAGTCTAGCCCTCAAGGTTATTATTTTCGACACAATCCTCGTCAGAAAGGCAAAGGGGAAGGTGTTGCTGTAATTTATAGTAATATTTACAGTATTAGTCAAAAATCTTTCAAATATAATTCCTTCGAAGTGATGGTACTTTACGTAACATTATGTAAGTTGACATTTGTGCTGGCTACTGTATATAGGCCACCACGACACAATACAGATTTTATCAAAGAATTTGCTGATTTTCTATCGGAGTTAGTACTAGCTGCAGATAAAGTCCTTGTTGTTGGTGATTTTAATATCCATGTAGATAATGAAAAAGACGCATTAGGATTGGCATTTACAGACATTCTAAATTCTATTGGAGTTAGACAATACGTGTCAGGACCCACTCATTGTCGTAATCATACTTTAGATCTAATATTGTCACATGGAATCGATATTGATGCCGTTGAAATTCTGCAGCAGAGCAATGACATCTCAGATCATTATCTAGTCTCGTGTATACTACATTTAGTCAAGGCTGCTAAACTGCCTCCCTGCCATAAATATGGTAGAACCATCACTTCTACCACTAAAGATCGCTTTATAAATAATCTTTCTGATCAGTTTCATCGCCTTAGCATACCAGATAGCTTAGAAGACCTCGATGTTGCAACAGAAACTATTGCCTCTGTCTTTTCCAGCACATTAGACTCAGTTGCTCCTTTGCGTATAAAAAAGATTAAGGAAATTAATCCAGTGCCGTGGTACAATGAACACACTCAGGCCCTAAAGGTAGCAGCCAGAAAAATGGAGCGCAGCTGGAAGAAAACAAAACTAGAAGTTTTTCGCATTTCGTGGAGAGAGAGAATGATTGAGTACAGAAAGGCCTTAAAAACTGCTAGATCTGCCTATTTTTCAAAACTTTTAGAAGAAAATAAGCACAACCCTAGGTATTTATTTGATACAGTGGCTAAATTAACAAGAAATAAAGCTTCAACTTCTGATGTTTCTAAAGAGCACAGCAGTAAAGACTTCTTTACTTGCAAGATTGACAATATTAGAGAGAAAATTATAACCATGCAACCATCTACTACAGTATCGCGTCAGACAGTGCATTGTAGTGTCCCTGAGGAAAAATTCAATTCATTTACTGCTTTAGGAGAGGAAGAATTGTCTAAACATGTTAAATCATCAAAATCAACAACATGTATGCTAGACCCTATACCGACTAAGCTATTGAAAGAGATGCTTCCAGAGGTCATAGATCCTCTTCATAATATCGTTAATTCATCTTTATCACTAGGATACATACCGAAAACTTTTAAGCGGGCTATTATTAAACCTCTTATTAAAAAACCACAACTTAATCCTAGGGAATTAGTCAATTACAGGCCGATCTCAAATCTCACTTTTCTGTCAAAAATACTAGAAAAGGCAGTATCATCACAACTATGTTCCTTTTTAGAAAGAAATAGTATCTGTGAGGATTTCCAGTCAGGATTTAGACCGTACCATAGTACTGAGACTGCTCTCATTAGAGTTACTAATGATTTGCTCTTATCATCAGATCGTGGTTGTATCTCTCTATTAGTGTTACTGGATCTTAGTGCTGCATTTGACACTATTGATCACAAAATTCTTTTAAATAGACTCGAAAATTATGTTGGCATTAGTGGAATTGCATTGTCATGGTTTAAATCATACTTATCTGACCATTATCAGTTTGTAGTAGTAAACGAAGAGATGTCATATCGATCACAAGTTCAATATGGAGTACCGCAAGGCTCAATACTAGGACCGTTGCGGTTCACTCTGTACATGTTACCCTTGGGAGATATCATTAGGAAGCATGGCGTTAGTTTTCACTGTTACGCTGATGATACTCAGCTCTATATTTCTTCGCGCCCTGACGAAACTTACCAATTGACAAAATTAACGGAATGCATAGCTGATATAAAAAATCGGATGACCAGTAATTTCCTACTACTAAATTCAGAAAAAACAGAGATTCTAATTTTTGGACCAAAAACTTCTTCACGTAATAACCTAGAATACTGTCTAACACTTGATGACTGCTCTGTTAAGTCTTCGTCGTCAGTTAGGAACCTGGGTGTGCTCTTTGATACCAATCTTTCATTTGAAGGCCATGTTTCTAGCATCTGTAAAACCGCATTCTTCCATCTTAAAAATATATCTAAACTACGACATATGCTCTCAATGACAAATGCAGAACAGTTAGTTCATGCGTTCATGACCTCAAGGCTAGATTACTGTAACGCTCTACTAGGTGGTTGTTCCGCTCGCCTGTTAAACAAACTACAGCTCGTACAAAATGCAGCAGCTAGAGTTCTTACTAGAACTAGGAAGTATGACCATATTAGCCCAGTTCTGTCAACATTGCATTGGCTTCCTGTTAAACATCGTATAGATTTTAAAATCTTGCTAATTACTTACAAAGCACTAAATGGTTTAGCTCCCCAATACCTGAGCGAGCTCTTAATGCATTATAGTCCTTCACGTCTATTGCGATCTCAGAATTCAGGCCAACTGATAATACCTAGAATATCAAAATCAACTGCAGGCGGTAGATCCTTCTCCTATTTGGCACCTAAACTCTGGAACAATCTTCCTGTAACGAAGCGAGACTCAGGCGGGGATCCATTTGCTAGCTTTATTATAAAAGAACGTGGTCGTACAGGCAGGGTCAAAGCAGGGGCAAACAGGAACAGCAGGGACAGGCAGAATCGTAGTCAGGATACAGGCAGTAGTCAGGGCAGGCAGAAAACACTCACAGAACAGTATACCAGGCAAGGATCAAAGGTAGGCAGCAACGGGTCGATAACGGGTAACAGACAGGATCGGAAACAAACAGGCAGACAGGAAATAAACGCTCAGAATTGCAACAAGGGTTAACAAGACTTCGCCATGAGGTGGTGTGTGTGTGAGTCTTTTATAGTCCAGGTAATGATTTGCAGGTGTGTGTAGCAATTGGCGATTGGAGTGGAGTGTGCATGTGATTGGAAGGGAGGATTGTGGGAAATGGAGTCCAGGAACTGACAGGAACAGACGGTGATCGTGACATAACGCCCCCCTTCCGGAAGGCGCGTCCTCGCGGCGTGAATGGCACAGATAGGGAGGGGGGGTGGGTGCATTGGAGACGTAGACAGGAACAGGGTCTCCAAAGCAGATCCAGGAACTCAGGCAGCCACGGTGGGTCATGTGCCACGGGCAGCCATGGTGGGTCAGGTTCCACGGGCAGCCATGGCGGGTCAGGTGCCACGGGCAGCCATGGCGGGTCAGGAGTGTCGAGAGGCCACGGCAGGTCAGGTGGCTCAGGCAACCACGGCAGGTCAGGTGGCTTAGGCGGCCACGGTAGATCAGGTGGCTCGGGCAGCCACGGCAGGTCAGGTGGCTCGGGCAGCCACGGCAGGTCAGAGTCCGAAGATGACCACGGCGGGTCAGAGTCCGAAGATGACCACGGCGGGTCAGAGTCCATTAATGGCCATAGCAGGTCAAAGGCGGTTGAAGGCCGTGGTCGTGTAAGGTCCCCACCCACAAGCTCAAGCAGTTCGGAGGCCGCTGATGATCGCGGCCGTGCAGGGTCCCCACCCACAAGCTCCCCACCCTCAAGCTCCCCACCCTCAGGTACATGGCCCCCCCCCAAAAAGTTCTTGGGGAATTCAACGGAGTCCGTGGTGGTTTCTTGGATAAGGAGCTCAGGAGGCGCCGGCAGGGCAAGATGCTCGGGTGGCGCCGGCAGGGCAAGACGCTCGGGTGGCGCCGGCAGGGCAAGACGCTCAGGTGGCGCCGGCAGTGCAAGGTGCTCGGTGACGGCCTCCGTGGCCATATCAGGAAGAGCGGACTGCTCTGGGGCGGCAGCGGGCTGCTCTGGGACTGACTCACGGGCTGGAGCGGGCTCTGGAGCGGACTCACTGGCTGGAACGACCCCTATGTTCACAGACACTGGAGGGGCGGCCATCTTGCCCGTGGGCACTGGCAAAGCGGCCATCTTGTCCATAGCATCCAGAGAGTTTGAGTGCGTACCAACTGGCGAGCTTGAGTGCGTAGCAACCGGCGGCCTTGAGTGCGTAGCAACCGGCGAGCTTGAGTGCGTTGCAACCGGCGGGCTTGAGTGCGTTGTCACCGGCGGGCTTGAGTGCGTTGCAACCGACGAACTTGAGGGCGTTGCAACAGACGAACTTGAGGGCGTAGCGGCCGGCGGAGGCTTAGGAGTGCCAGCCGCTCGTACTGAAGTCAGCAGTGGATCAGCCACACTGGAACGCAACCCACTCCGCTCCCAAACAGATCCAGAGACGTGATGTGATTCTAGAAGATCAGCGGAGATGGGACGTGACTCAGGAAGTTTAACTTGGACTTGACTTGGCTCACGAAGATCAGCGGAGACTTGACTTGGTGTTGTAGTACTGGTGGCTGCCATTTTATGCGTGTTCTCTGGCGCGGCGGCCATTACATGATTCGGCGAGGTGTCGTATTTCTCCGCGACACCCACAGTAAATGGAGAGCCCACAGTCATTAAAGCAAACTCCAAAAAATGACTAAGAGAGGAACGAGGTCCCTCACGAATCAATTGTGTCTTAAGTGGCTGAACGAAGCGAGACTCAGGCGGGGATCCATTTGCTAGCTTTATTATAAAAGAACGTGGTCGTGCAGGCAGGGTCAAAGCAGGGGCAAACAGGAACAACAGGGACAGGCAGAATCGTAGTCAGGATACAGGCAATAGTCAGGGCAGGCAGAAAACACTCACAGAACAGTATACCAGGCAAGGATCAAAGGTAGGCAGCAACGGGTCGATAACGGGTAACAGACAGGATCGGAAACAAACAGGCAGACAGGAAATAAACGCTCAGAATTGCAACAAGGGTTAACAAGACTTCGCCATGAGGTGGTGTGTGTGTGTGTCTTTTATAGTCCAGGTAATGATTTGCAGGTGTGTGTGGCAATTGGTGATTGGAGTGGAGTGTGCATGTGATTGGATGGGAGGATTGTGGGAAATGGAGTCCAGGAACTGACAGGAACAGACGGTGATCGTGACACTTCCTAGCATTGTTCGGGAAGCAGACACACTCTGTCAGTTTAAATCTAGACTAAAAACGCATCTCTATAACTTGGCATACACATAACACATTATCAATTTATTTTTTCAAATCCGTTAAAGGATTATTAGGCTGCATAAATTAGGTCAGCCGGAACCGGGAACACTTCCTATAACACCAGATGTACTCGTTACATCAGAAGAAGAATGGCATCTACGCTAATATTAGTCTTTCTGTTTATCCCGAGGTTTACCGTAGTCAACCGGATCCAGGCCGTATCCAGGTGAGATTGAGGACCTATGCCTTGACACGACACAACGCACCCCTGAAGTGTCAGCAGAGATTGAGTCAACTAGATCATCCATTGTGAAGGCCTCATCGACACGACAAGCCAGTGGCACAGCTCCTCAACAAACCGTCCATACCGGCGTGATGAATACGATGGATTGAACTGGAATAAATACTTTGAATGTTGCGATCCTATCAGGCTTACGATAGCTACCTGAATCGTAACAAAGCACTGTTTGCCAGAGGAGAACTGGCCCCCCGACTAAGCCTGGTTTCTCCCAAGGTTTTTTTCTCCATTTTAACACCTATTTGCCACCTGTTTGCCACCTGATGTCACCTGTTGGAGTTTGGGTTCCTTGCCGCTGTCGCCTTTGGTTTGCTTAGTTGGGGACACTTGACATTTGATATTCAACAGTGCTTTGCATCTGCATACATTGACAGCATTTTGTTTAAGAGCTGCTGTGCAGCCAAAATTATATACCATTTATCACTGTAAAGCTGATTTGACACAATCTGCATTGTAAAAAGCGCTATATAAATAAAGGTGACTTGACTTGACTAATATGTAGGCCTATACCATGCACATTAAAGTTAACAGTGTATAGTGAAGTCAATGACATAAAATTAATTTTAAAATACAAATTTTAATAATAGATGCATTAATGTTAATGTATTAATATTAGTATCAAAATTAGCATGTTAATGCATGAAATTATTTTTTTTTCTTAGTTGAATGTTAAAAATATTTAGCATCTGTTTTCTGTCATCCTTTTACTAGCATTACATTATATGATCACGCTCTTATTCATGCAAATGCTTTTAAACCATTCAAGCGCAACAAGACAAAAGAGAACGCGCTGTCTGTGAATGTTGTGTCATGTGACGCACCAGAATTGAGTTCTCTTTCGTGCTTGAACGAACAATAACACAAAAAATGTCTGTTTTGTTGAGTATTCTCATAAGAGCAGTCTTAATTAGTGAATTAACATCTTAAATGAACTTAAAAAGTTGTGAGAAAATGAGATACGCATCAGATCCGCGTCATGTGCGGTAGCGGCAGATCTTAAAGTGACAGCAGTCTAATAAACCAGTGGCTGTCATCAATGTTAATCAAAAGAACAAAGGTTACAGAGAAGACTGTAGCTTTAATAAGGATTAATCTATGTTTAATTTATTTATGCAGTGCAGTCTGTTTGATAACTTTATTCAGTTTCTGTATATTTCCTGTTAGACAGAAGGCCACAGATAAATACATTTACTATAATGGGTTTATGTGAAAATTGTTTTAAAGGGTTAGTTCACCCAAAAATGAAAATAATGTCATTAATTACTCACCCTAATGTTGTTCCACACCCGTAAGACCTTTCATCTTCAGAACACAAATTAAGATATTTCTGATAAAATCCAATGGCTCAGAGATCTAAAGATCCAGAAAGTTACTAAAGATGTATTTAAAACAGTTCATGTGAGTACAGTGGTTCAACCTTAATATTATAAAGTGATGAGAATACTTAATTTGTGCGCCCAAAAAAACAAAATAACGACTTTTCAACAATATCTAGTTATGGCCGATTTCAAAACACTGCTTTGGAGCTTCACAAATCTTTTGTTTCGAATCAGTGTTTCGGATCAAACAGCCAAACCGCTGAAATCATGTGACTTTGGCGCTCCGAACCACTGATTCGAAACTGTACTCACATGAACTGTTTTAAATACATCTTTAGTAACTTTCTGGATCTTTAGAGGTTCAGTAACTTTGCTGTCTATGAAGGCCTCACTGAGCCATCGGATTTCATAAAATATATCTTAATTTGCGTTCAGAAGATGAACAAAGGTCTTACAGGTGTGGAACGACATGAGGGTGAGTAATTAATGACATTATTTTCATTTTTGGGTGAACTAACCCTTTAAGTTCACTTAAATTAAAAGATATTTTCCATAGCCTAATAAATGGATGAAACTGATATAGCTTTCAATTATACCGTAATGTTGGATGTCTGCCATTAATGTTTTTTTTTTTTTTTTTTTTAAAAGCAATTTCATAGAGACATCAGTACCAGTTTTTGTATTGGGGATACTGGCCTTCATTTATAAAAAAGAGCCCTTACAACAAATATTTAAAATATACTGTCTTTAAGTTGCTTTTACATTAATTTGGAGAGTAACTGTGAAATCATTACAATATTAAATATTAAAAACAATGTTTTTAATTGTGGTTAATCGCGATTAATTACAGAAAAAAATTTGATTAATTTTTTAATCGATTAGTGTATTATTTACATTGAATTATGAGTCATGATATTCATATTCTGATGTTATTTAGGCTAGTAGTAGAGCTGTAAGAGTCTAAATAGAAATGTCTACAGACCTAAATTTCAAATGTTATTTAATACTTACTGTGGAGAGGGGCTATTATTATATTATTGTTGTTATTAGTAGTAGTTTTTGTAGTAGTTCAAGCTTTGTGTTTTCTTCTTGATTTATCATAGACATATCCCAGTCAAGAGCCGAGAGACCCAAACAGCCACTTTTGAAGGTTTTCCCTTGGACCCTCATAGGCGATCGAAGACGGAGCTTCATGAAAGAGTGGTACGGTACTCATAAATGGCTGGAATACTCTCAAAGTAAAGATGCTACCTTCTGCTATGCCTGCCGGCACTTCAGTCTCCCTTCACATGATTCAGCATTTACATCTGAAGGATTCAGTCACTGGAAGAAAGCAACCTTTAGAGATGGAGGATTTGCTAGCCATGCAAAATCAGAATCACATACCAATGCTATGTTAGCCTGGAAAGACTATGAAAAATTGGCAGAAAGCAAATGTTCTCTCTCTGCCTCTTTAAGTGCAGAATATGAAAAACAATTAAAGGAAAATAGAGAGTACATTAAAACAATTGCAGAAACCCTGCTTCTCACAGCAATGCAAAATATAGCTCAGAGAGCAAATAATGAAACCAAGGGTGAGAACAAAGGGAATTTTCTCTCTATTATGGAGTTACTTGCCAAGCATGATAACATAGTCAAGAAAAAAATGACTAGTCAAAGAAACGCAACATACCTTGGCCAGAGAACACAAAATGAAACAATCGACTGCCTGGCTGAAATGGTGCGAACCTCAATAATTAGCGAAGTTACTCAAAGTGAGGCCTACAGCATTATGGCTGATGAGACTAAAGACATCAGTAAGAAGGAACAGATGTCCTTTGTAATAAGATATTATTATAATGGCTCTATATTAGAAAGTTTTCTTTCATTTGAAGCTGCTGAACGCCTGGACGCTGCAGCACTTTCTCAGAAAAATCATACAGACAATGCAGAAGTATGGCCTTGACTACAGAAACCATTTAGTAGGGTCCTATGTACACCAAAGGTGAATAGAGGTGCAGAAAGACATGTATCAGGGGGTGCCAAGAGAATTACAAAGGTTGATAGAGACATGGTGGGCATGTAGGCATAATTCATGCAAAACAGTAAAGGATAGACTGCCAGCCATCATACATCTACTCAAACAAATCTCTGAAGACCGAAACGCTGACAGAGCTGTTGAAGCGAAAGGTCTATTAGCACAAATAGATCTCAAGTTCATTTGCCTCCTTATTACACTCACCAAAATTTTTGGTGAGATCAAGCACCTGTCTGACATTTTACAGTCCTCACAACTGAATTTGGGCATAGCTGTTACCCTTGTTGATTCGCTTGTTGACACATTGAATGGATATCGAGAAGGCTCTGTCTTCAATGAAATTTGGGACAACACAATGACTCTTGCCGAGCAATGTAGTGTCAGTGTTGTATCTTCAGGATGTCAGGTCACACCAAGCTCTAGGATTGAAGGGTTTTACATTTCCACACCAATAGCTCAGAGACAGGTCAGCACAGATAAGGAATCATATAGGACAGGCTCCTTTATTTCAATTATTGATGTACTTCTCTCTGAGATGAAGAGAAGGTTTTCTAAAGAGAATTGTGTCACAATGGAAGGGATACAGGCCTTGAATCCTGGAAGTCCCACATTTTGTGAGAAAAATGTATTGTTTCCATTTGCCTCACAATACAACTGTAGCACTGAGGACCTAGAATATGAAATTCCTCAACTTAAACGAGTTCTTGAAAGGAAGCAAACAAGCGGTGTGGAAGTGCCGTCCAATTTAATAGACCTCACAGTTTTCCTTGAGCCATATAGGGAGGTTTTCCATGAGATGTTTAAACTTTACAAAATTGCTCTTGCATTACCTGTGAGCACTGCAGCATGTGAGCGCTGTTTTTCTGTGCTAAAGTTGATTGAGACTGTCTTGAGAAATACAATGAGTTACGAACGATTGAGCAACTTGGGGGTGTTAAGTGTAGAGTCAAGAAGGGCAAGGGCCATAAATCTTGATGATTTTGTTGAAGTGTTTGCAAAAAGACACGGCAATAGAAGAATAAAGCTGTACTGATATTGTGGCCTAGTAAAACAGGACTCTGTTAAAATGTAACTCTGTTAACTGTTAAATGTACATTGTCTATATATCAATGCATTTTGTCTATATATTAATGCAGTTCAGTTTTTCTTATTAATTTTAGACGTGGCATATGCTGTATTGGAAAATAATTGGCCTGTTAAGTGTTTTTAAACTAAATATTGTCCTTTTCTTTGGTTTGCACATATATTTGCTGATGTATTATTTTTAAGGAAAAGAACTACACTAATTAGCAATTAATTACTCTTTAAATAAAGCCGTAAGTTTTACATCTTTGTCGCCATCTCTGTTTGAACACTGAAACTGCAGTTATTTGCGGAGTTATCTTCTTTACGTGAAAGAATCTAATGTTTTGAGGTGTATGTGAGATAGATAGATAGATAGATAGAAATGGTCATAGATAGATAGATAGATAATGACCCTATCTATCTATCTATGACCATTTCTATCTATCTATCTATCTATGACCATTTTTATCAATCATTCTATCTATGACCAAAAAGTATGTGAACCACTTGCAGAATCTGTGAAAATGTGAATAATTTTAACAAAATAGGAGAGATCATACAAAATGCATGTTATTTTTTATTTAGTACTGTCCTAATCAACAAGACAAAAAAAAAAAAAAAAAGAAAAAGCTGAATTTATTAAAATGACCCAGTTCAAAGGTATGTGAACCCTTGATTCTTAATACTGTGTGTGGTTACTTGGATGATCTACGACTGTTTTTTTGTTTTGTGATGGTTCACCACCTGGCTCTTAATGCATCGTGTTTTCCTTCTGGAGCATCAGTGAATGTTTGAACCTTTTTTATTAGTTGTGTTTGAGTCCCTCACTTGTCCTCAGTGTGAAAAGATGGATCTCAAAATCATTCAGTCACTGCTGTAAAGGGTTCAAATATGCAAAAAATCCTTGAAAACTGAAGAATCTGCAGGACCTGGAGGATTTTTCTGAAGAACGGAGCTCAGTTTCACTGCTCAGAACAAACAAGGGACTCATGAACAACCATCACAAAACAAAAAAACAGTCATAGATCATTTAGGTAACCACACACAGTATTAAGAATCAATGGTTAACAAACTTTTGAATGGGGTAATTTTAATAAATTCAGCTATTTTTTTTGTCCTGTGGATTAAACATCTTTTATGTAAATATCTTACTCGGGACAGTATTAAATGAAAAATAACATGCATTTTGTATGATCTCTCTTATTTTGTTAAAATTTTTCACATTTTCACAAATTCTGCAAGTGGTTCACATACTTTTTCTTGCAACTGTAGATAGACAGATAGATAGAAATGGTCATAGATAGATAGACAGAAATGGTCATTAGATAGATAGATACAGATAGATAAAAATGGTCATAGATAGATAGATAGATAAAAATGGTCATAGACAGAAATGGTCATAGATAGATAAAAATGGTCAGAGATAGATATGGTCATAGATAGATAAATAGAAATGGTCATAGATGGATAGATAGATAGATATGGTCATAGATAGAAATGGTCAAAGATAGATAGGTAGATAGAAATGGTCATAGATAGATAGATAGTCATGAGAAAGAAAGAAAATTGATTTTGGATAAATTTTAACCAAAAAAAGTTATGGAATAGATAGAAATGGTCATAGATAGACAGATAGATGGATAGATAGATAGAAATGGTCATAGATAGGTAGATAGATATGGTCATGGATAGATAGGTAAATAGATATGGTCATAGATAGATAGATAGATATGGTCATAGATAGATAGTCATAAGAAAGAAAGAAAGAAAGAAAGAAAGAAAATTGATTTTGCATAAATTTTAACCAAAAAAAGTTATGGAATAGATAGAAATGGTCATAGTTAGATAGATAGATAAAAATGGTCATAGATAGATAGATAGAAATGGTCATAGATAGATAGATAGATAGATAAAAATGGTCATAGATAGATAGATAGATAGATAGATAGAAATGGTCACAGATAAATAGATAGATAGAAATGGTCATATATAGATAGATAGAAATGGTCATAGATAAATAGAAATGGTCATTGATAGATAGAGAGATAAAAATGGTCATAGATAGACAGATAGATAGATAGACAGACAGAAAGATATGGACGATAGATAAATATGGTTGATAGATAGATAGATAGATAGATAGAAATGGTCATAGATAGATAGATAGAAATGGTCATAAATAGAAATGGTCATAGATAGAAATTGTCATAGATAGATAGATAGATAGATAAAAATGGTCATAGACAGAAATGGTCATAGATAGATAGATAGATAGATAGATAGATAGAAATGGTCACAGATAAATAGATAGATAGAAATGGTCATATATAGATAGATAGAAATGGTCATAGATAAATAGAAATGGTCATTGATAGATAGAGAGATAAAAATGGTCATAGATAGACAGATAGATAGATAGACAGACAGAAAGATATGGACGATAGATAAATATGGTTGATAGATAGATAGATAGATAGATAGAAATGGTCATAGATAGATAGATAGAAATGGTCATAAATAGAAATGGTCATAGATAGAAATTGTCATAGATAGATAGATAGATAGATAAAAATGGTCATAGACAGAAATGGTCATAGATAGATATGGTCGATAGATAGATAGATAGATAGATAGATAGATAGATATGGTCGATAGATAGATATGGTCATAGACAGATAGATAGATAGATAGATAGATAGAAATGGTCATAGATGGATAGATAGAAATGGTCAAAGATAGATAGGTAGATAGATATGGTCATAGATAGATAGGTAGATAGAAATGGTCATAGACCGATAGATAGTCATGAGAAAGAAAGAAAATTGATTTTGGATAAATTTTAACCAAAAAAAGTTATGGAATAGATAGAAATGGTCATAGATAGACAGATAGATGGATAGATAGATAGAAAGGGTCATAGATATGGTCATGGATAGATAGGTAGATAGATATGGTCATAGATAGATAGATAGATAGATAGAAATGGTCATAGATAGATAGATAGTCATAAGAAAGAAAGAAAGAAAGAAAATTGATTTTGCATAAATTGTAACCAAAAAAAGTTATGGAATAGATAGAAATGGTCTTAGATAGATTGATATATAGATAGACAAAAATGGTCACAGATAGATAGATAGATGGAAATGGTCATAGATAGATAGATAGATAGATAGATAGATAAAAATGGTCACAGATAGATAGATAGAAATGGTTGCAGATAAATAGATAGACAGAAATGGTCATAGATAGATAAAAATGGTCACTGATAGACAGATAAAAATGGTCATTGACAGATAGATAGATAGACAGAAATGGTCATAGATAGACAGACAGATAGATAGATAGATAGACAGACAGAAAGATATGGTCGCTAGATAAATATGGTTGATAGATAGATAGATAGATAGAAATGGTCATAGATAGATAGGTAGCTAGAAATGGTCATAGATAGACGAAAATTGATTTTGGATAAATTTTAACCAAAAAAGTTATGGGATAGATGGAAATGGTCATAGATAGATAGATAGATAGATGGATAGATAGATAGAAATGGTCATAGATAGGTAGATAGATATGGTCATAGATAGATAAATAGCCATAAGAAAGAAAGAAAGAAAGAAAGAAAATTGATTTTGCATAAATTTTAACCAAAAAAAAAGTTATGGAATAGATAGAAATGGTCATAGATAGATAGATAGATAGATCAAAATGGTCATAGATAAATAGATAGAAACGGTCATAGATAGATAGATAGAAATGGTCACAGATAGATAGATAAAAATGGTCATAGATAGAGAGATAAAAATGGTCATAGATAGACAGATAGACAGAAATGGTCATAGATAGACAGACAGCTAGATAGACAGACAGAAAGATATGGTCGATACATAAATATGGTTGATAGATAGATAGATAGAAATTGTCATAGATAGACAGAGAGATAGATAGATAGATAGATAGATAGATAGATAAAAATGGTCATAGATAGAAATGGTCATAGATAGAAATGGTCATTAGATAGATATATAGACAGATAGATAGAAATGGTCATAGACAGAAATGGTCATAGATATGGTCGATAGATAGATAGATTGATATGGTCGATAGATAGATAGATAGAAATGGTCAGAGATAGATATGGTCATAGATAGATAGAAATGGTCATAGATAGATAGATAGATAGATAAAAATGGTCATAGATACATAGATACATAGATAGATAGATAGATAGATAGAAATGGTCATAGATAGATAGATAGTCATGAGAAAGAAAGAAAATTGATTTTGGATAAATTTTAACCAAAGACTTATGGAATAGATAGAAATGGTCATAGATAGATAGATAGATGGATAGATAGAGAGATAGATAAAAATGGTCATAGATAGATAGATAGATAAAAATGGTCATAGATAGATAGATAGATAAAAATGGTCATAGATAGATAGACAGACAGATAGATAGATATGGTCGATAGATAAATATGGTTGATAGATAGATAAATAGATAGATAGATAGATATATGGTCGATAGATAAATATGGTAGATAGAAATGTCAAGTCAAGTCACCTTTATTTATATAGCGCTTTTTACAATGTAGATTGTGTCAAAGCAGCTTTACATTGATAACTGGTACATTATTTGGCTGCACAGCAGCTCTTAAAAGAATAGTGTCAATGCAGGCAGATCAAAGCACTGTTGAATATCAAATGTCAAGTCAAATGTCAAGTGTCCCCAACTAAGCAAGCCAAAGGCGACAGCGGCAAGGAACCCAAACTCCATCAGGTGACATCAGGTGGCAGACAAGTAACAAATAGGTGTTTAAATGGAGAAAAAAAACCTTGGGAGAAACCAGGCTTAGTCGGGGGGCCAGTTCTCCTCTGGCCAACAGTGCTTTGTTACGATTCAGGTAGCTATCATAAGTCCGACAGGATCGCAACATTCAAAGTATTTATTCCAGTTCCATCCAATTGAGGATCGTATTCATCACGGCGGTATGGACGGTTGTTGAGGAACTGTGTCGTGGCTGTCGTGTCGATGAGGCCCTCACAGTGGATGATCTAGTTGACTCAATCTCTGCTGATACTTCAGGGCTGTGTTGTGGTCGTGTCAAGGTGCAGGTCCTTGGTCTCACCTGGATACGGCCCGGATCTGGTTGACTACGGTGAACCTCGGGATAAACAGAAAGACTAATATTAGCGTAGATGCCATTCTTCTTCTGATGTAACGAGTACATCAGGCGTTATAGGAAGTGTTCCCGGTTCCGGCTGACCTAATTTATGCAGCCTAATAATCCTTTAACAGATTTGAAAATATAAATTGGTAATGTGTTATGTGTATGCCAGGTTAAAGAAATGCGTTTTTAGTCTAGATTTAAACTGACAGAGTGTGTCTGCTGCATTTTGTACGAGCTGTAGTTTATTTATCAGGCGAGCGGAACAACCACCCAGTAGAGCGTTACAGTAATCTAGCCTTGAGGTCATGAACGCATGAACTAACTGTTCTGCATTTTTCATTGAGAGCATATGTCGTAGTTTAGATATATTTTTAAGATGGAAGAATGCGGTTTTACAGATGCTAGTAACATGGCCTTCAAATGAAAGATTGGTATCAAAGAGCACACCCAGGTTCCTAAGTGACGACGAAGACTTAAAAGAGCAGCAATCAAGTGTTAGACAGTATTCTAGGTTATTACGTGAAGAAGTTTTTGGTCCAAAAATTAGAATCTCTGTTTTTTTCTGAATTTAGTAGTAGGAAATTACTGGTCATCCAATTTTTTATATCAGCTATGCATTCTGTTAATTTTGTGAATATGGTCATAGATAGGTAGATAAATATGATCATGGATAGATAGGTAGATAGATATGGTCATAGATAGATAGTCATAAGAAAGAAAGAAAGAAAATTGATTTTGCATAAATTTTAACCAAAAAAAGTTATGGAATAGATAGAAATGGTCATAGATAGATAGATATATAGATAGATAAAAATGGTCATAGATAGATAGATAGATAGATAGAAATGGTCATATATAGATAGAAATGGTCATAGATAGATAAAAATGGTCATTGATAGATAGAGAGATAAAAATGGTCATAGATAGACAGATAGATAGATAGACAGAAATGGTCATAGATAGACAGACAGATAGATAGACAGACAGAAAGATATGGTCGATAGATAAATGTGGTTGATAGATAGATAGATAGACAGACAGAGATAGGTAGATAAATAGATAAATAGATAGATAGATAGAAATGGTCATAGATAGATAGATAGATAGAAATGGTCATAGATAGACAGAAATGGTGATTAGATAGATATATTGACAGATAGATAGAAATGGTCATAGATAGATAAAAATGGTCACAGATAGATATGGTCGATAGATAGATAGATAGATAGATGGATATGGTCGATAGATAGATAGATAGATAGATAGATAGATAGAAATGGTCAGAGATAGATAAAAATGGTCACAGATAGATATGGTCGATAGATAGATAGATAGATAGATAGATAGATAGATAGATAGATGGATATGGTCGATAGATAGATAGATAGATAGATAGATAGATAGATAGATAGATAGAAATGGTCAGAGATAGATATGGTCATAGATAGATAGATAGATAGAAATGGTCATAGATGGATAGATAGATAGATAGAAATGGTCAGAGATAGATATGGTCATAGAGAGATAGATAGATAAATAGAAATGGTCATAGATGGATAGATAGATAGATAGATAGAAATGGTCATACATAGGTAGATAGATAGATAGATAGATAGATAAAAATGGTCATAGATACATAGATAGATAGATAGAAATGGTCATAGATAGATAGGTAGACAGATATGGTCATAGATAGATAGGTAGATAGAAATGGTCATAGATAGATAGATAGATGGATGGATGGATAGATGGATAGATGGATAGATAGATAGAAATGGTCATAGATAGGTAGATAGATATGGTCATGGATAGATAGGTAGATAGATATGGTCATAGATAGATAGATAGAAATGGTCATAGATAGATAGATATATAGATAGATAAAAATGGTCATAGATAGATAGATAGATAGATAGAAATGGTCATAGATAGATAGATAGATAGAAATGGTCATAGATAGATAGATAGATAGAAATGGTCATAGATAGACAAAAATGGTCATTAGATATATATATTGACAGAGATAGAAATGGTCACAGATAGATATGGTCGATAGATAGATAGATAGATAGATGGATATGGTCGATAGATAGATAGATAGATAGATAGATAGATATGGTCGATAGATAGATAGATAGATAGATAGATAGAAATGGTCAGAGATAGATATGGTCATAGATAGATAGATAGATAGACAGATAGAAATGGTCATAGATGGATAGATGGATAGATAGATAGATAGATAGATAGATAGAAATGGTCATACATAGGTAGATAGATAGAAATGGTCATAGACAGATAGATAGTAATGAGAAAGAAAGAAAATTGATTTTGGATAAATTTTAACCAAAAAAAGTTATGGAATAGATAGAAATGGTCATAGATAGACAGATAGATGGATAGATAGATAGAAAGGGTCATAGATATGGTCATGGATAGATAGGTAGATAGATATGGTCATAGATAGATAGATAGATAGATAGAAATGGTCATAGATAGATAGATAGTCATAAGAAAGAAAGAAAGAAAGAAAATTGATTTTGCATAAATTGTAACCAAAAAAAGTTATGGAATAGATAGAAATGGTCTTAGATAGATTGATATATAGATAGACAAAAATGGTCACAGATAGATAGATAGATGGAAATGGTCATAGATAGATAGATAGATAGATAGATAGATAAAAATGGTCACAGATAGATAGATAGAAATGGTTGCAGATAAATAGATAGACAGAAATGGTCATAGATAGATAAAAATGGTCACTGATAGACAGATAAAAATGGTCATTGACAGATAGATAGATAGACAGAAATGGTCATAGATAGACAGACAGATAGATAGATAGATAGACAGACAGAAAGATATGGTCGCTAGATAAATATGGTTGATAGATAGATAGATAGATAGAAATGGTCATAGATAGATAGGTAGCTAGAAATGGTCATAGATAGACGAAAATTGATTTTGGATAAATTTTAACCAAAAAAGTTATGGGATAGATGGAAATGGTCATAGATAGATAGATAGATAGATGGATAGATAGATAGAAATGGTCATAGATAGGTAGATAGATATGGTCATAGATAGATAAATAGCCATAAGAAAGAAAGAAAGAAAGAAAGAAAATTGATTTTGCATAAATTTTAACCAAAAAAAAAGTTATGGAATAGATAGAAATGGTCATAGATAGATAGATAGATAGATCAAAATGGTCATAGATAAATAGATAGAAACGGTCATAGATAGATAGATAGAAATGGTCACAGATAGATAGATAAAAATGGTCATAGATAGAGAGATAAAAATGGTCATAGATAGACAGATAGACAGAAATGGTCATAGATAGACAGACAGCTAGATAGACAGACAGAAAGATATGGTCGATACATAAATATGGTTGATAGATAGATAGATAGAAATTGTCATAGATAGACAGAGAGATAGATAGATAGATAGATAGATAGATAGATAAAAATGGTCATAGATAGAAATGGTCATAGATAGAAATGGTCATTAGATAGATATATAGACAGATAGATAGAAATGGTCATAGACAGAAATGGTCATAGATATGGTCGATAGATAGATAGATTGATATGGTCGATAGATAGATAGATAGAAATGGTCAGAGATAGATATGGTCATAGATAGATAGAAATGGTCATAGATAGATAGATAGATAGATAAAAATGGTCATAGATACATAGATACATAGATAGATAGATAGATAGATAGAAATGGTCATAGATAGATAGATAGTCATGAGAAAGAAAGAAAATTGATTTTGGATAAATTTTAACCAAAGACTTATGGAATAGATAGAAATGGTCATAGATAGATAGATAGATGGATAGATAGAGAGATAGATAAAAATGGTCATAGATAGATAGATAGATAAAAATGGTCATAGATAGATAGATAGATAAAAATGGTCATAGATAGATAGACAGACAGATAGATAGATATGGTCGATAGATAAATATGGTTGATAGATAGATAAATAGATAGATAGATAGATATATGGTCGATAGATAAATATGGTAGATAGAAATGTCAAGTCAAGTCACCTTTATTTATATAGCGCTTTTTACAATGTAGATTGTGTCAAAGCAGCTTTACATTGATAACTGGTACATTATTTGGCTGCACAGCAGCTCTTAAAAGAATAGTGTCAATGCAGGCAGATCAAAGCACTGTTGAATATCAAATGTCAAGTCAAATGTCAAGTGTCCCCAACTAAGCAAGCCAAAGGCGACAGCGGCAAGGAACCCAAACTCCATCAGGTGACATCAGGTGGCAGACAAGTAACAAATAGGTGTTTAAATGGAGAAAAAAAACCTTGGGAGAAACCAGGCTTAGTCGGGGGGCCAGTTCTCCTCTGGCCAACAGTGCTTTGTTACGATTCAGGTAGCTATCATAAGTCCGACAGGATCGCAACATTCAAAGTATTTATTCCAGTTCCATCCAATTGAGGATCGTATTCATCACGGCGGTATGGACGGTTGTTGAGGAACTGTGTCGTGGCTGTCGTGTCGATGAGGCCCTCACAGTGGATGATCTAGTTGACTCAATCTCTGCTGATACTTCAGGGCTGTGTTGTGGTCGTGTCAAGGTGCAGGTCCTTGGTCTCACCTGGATACGGCCCGGATCTGGTTGACTACGGTGAACCTCGGGATAAACAGAAAGACTAATATTAGCGTAGATGCCATTCTTCTTCTGATGTAACGAGTACATCAGGCGTTATAGGAAGTGTTCCCGGTTCCGGCTGACCTAATTTATGCAGCCTAATAATCCTTTAACAGATTTGAAAATATAAATTGGTAATGTGTTATGTGTATGCCAGGTTAAAGAAATGCGTTTTTAGTCTAGATTTAAACTGACAGAGTGTGTCTGCTGCATTTTGTACGAGCTGTAGTTTATTTATCAGGCGAGCGGAACAACCACCCAGTAGAGCGTTACAGTAATCTAGCCTTGAGGTCATGAACGCATGAACTAACTGTTCTGCATTTTTCATTGAGAGCATATGTCGTAGTTTAGATATATTTTTAAGATGGAAGAATGCGGTTTTACAGATGCTAGTAACATGGCCTTCAAATGAAAGATTGGTATCAAAGAGCACACCCAGGTTCCTAAGTGACGACGAAGACTTAAAAGAGCAGCAATCAAGTGTTAGACAGTATTCTAGGTTATTACGTGAAGAAGTTTTTGGTCCAAAAATTAGAATCTCTGTTTTTTTCTGAATTTAGTAGTAGGAAATTACTGGTCATCCAATTTTTTATATCAGCTATGCATTCTGTTAATTTTGTGAATATGGTCATAGATAGGTAGATAAATATGATCATGGATAGATAGGTAGATAGATATGGTCATAGATAGATAGTCATAAGAAAGAAAGAAAGAAAATTGATTTTGCATAAATTTTAACCAAAAAAAGTTATGGAATAGATAGAAATGGTCATAGATAGATAGATATATAGATAGATAAAAATGGTCATAGATAGATAGATAGATAGATAGAAATGGTCATATATAGATAGAAATGGTCATAGATAGATAAAAATGGTCATTGATAGATAGAGAGATAAAAATGGTCATAGATAGACAGATAGATAGATAGACAGAAATGGTCATAGATAGACAGACAGATAGATAGACAGACAGAAAGATATGGTCGATAGATAAATGTGGTTGATAGATAGATAGATAGACAGACAGAGATAGGTAGATAAATAGATAAATAGATAGATAGATAGAAATGGTCATAGATAGATAGATAGATAGAAATGGTCATAGATAGACAGAAATGGTGATTAGATAGATATATTGACAGATAGATAGAAATGGTCATAGATAGATAAAAATGGTCACAGATAGATATGGTCGATAGATAGATAGATAGATAGATGGATATGGTCGATAGATAGATAGATAGATAGATAGATAGATAGAAATGGTCAGAGATAGATAAAAATGGTCACAGATAGATATGGTCGATAGATAGATAGATAGATAGATAGATAGATGGATATGGTCGATAGATAGATAGATAGATAGATAGATAGATAGATAGATAGAAATGGTCAGAGATAGATATGGTCATAGATAGATAGATAGATAGAAATGGTCATAGATGGATAGATAGATAGATAGAAATGGTCAGAGATAGATATGGTCATAGAGAGATAGATAGATAAATAGAAATGGTCATAGATGGATAGATAGATAGATAGATAGAAATGGTCATACATAGGTAGATAGATAGATAGATAGATAGATAGATAGATAAAAATGGTCATAGATACATAGATAGATAGATAGAAATGGTCATAGATAGATAGGTAGACAGATATGGTCATAGATAGATAGGTAGATAGAAATGGTCATAGATAGATAGATAGATGGATGGATGGATAGATGGATAGATGGATAGATAGATAGAAATGGTCATAGATAGGTAGATAGATATGGTCATGGATAGATAGGTAGATAGATATGGTCATAGATAGATAGATAGAAATGGTCATAGATAGATAGATATATAGATAGATAAAAATGGTCATAGATAGATAGATAGATAGATAGAAATGGTCATAGATAGATAGATAGATAGAAATGGTCATAGATAGATAGATAGATAGAAATGGTCATAGATAGACAAAAATGGTCATTAGATATATATATTGACAGAGATAGAAATGGTCACAGATAGATATGGTCGATAGATAGATAGATAGATAGATGGATATGGTCGATAGATAGATAGATAGATAGATAGATAGATAGATATGGTCGATAGATAGATAGATAGATAGATAGATAGAAATGGTCAGAGATAGATATGGTCATAGATAGATAGATAGATAGACAGATAGAAATGGTCATAGATGGATAGATGGATAGATAGATAGATAGATAGATAGATAGAAATGGTCATACATAGGTAGATAGATAGAAATGGTCATAGACAGATAGATAGTAATGAGAAAGAAAGAAAATTGATTTTGGATAAATTAAATTATTTAACCAAACAAAGTTATTGAATAGATAGAAATGGTCATAGATAAATAGATAGATGGATAGATAGATAGAAATGGTCATAGATAGATAGTCAAAAGAAAGAAAGAAAGAAAATTGATTTTGGATAAATTTTAACCAAAAAAAGTTATGGAATAGATAGAAATAGTCATAGATAGATAGATAGATATGGTCATAGATAGACAGATAGATAGATGTGGCCGATAGATAAATATGGTTGATAGATAGAAATTGTCATAGATAGATAGATAAAAATTGTAATAGATAGAAATGGTCATAGATAGATAGACAGAAATGGTCATAGATAGACAGACAGACAGACAGATAGATAGACAGAAAGATATGGTCGATAGATAAATATGGTTGATAGATAGATAGATAGAAATTGTCATAGATAGATAAACAGACAGAGATAGATAGATAAAAATGGTCATAGATAGATAGAAATGGTCATAGATAGACAGACAGATAGACAGAAAGATATGGTCAATAGATAAATATGGTTGATAGACAGATAGATAGATAGATAAAATGGTCATAGATAGATAGATAGGTAGAAATGGTCATAGACAGAAATGGTCATTAGATATATAGACAGATAGAAATGGTCATAGATAGATAAAAATGGTCATAGATAAAAATGATCATAGATAGAAATGGTCATAGATAGATAGATAGATGGATATGGTTGATAGATAGATAGATAGAAATGGTCAGAGATAGATATGGTCACAGAGAGATAGATAGATAGATAAATAGAAATGGTCATAGATGGATAGATAGATAGATAGATAGATAGATAGATAGAAATGGTCATAGATAGATAGGTAGACAGATATGGTCATAGATAGATAGGTAGATAGAAATGGTCATAGATAGTCATGAGAAAGAAAGAAAATTGATTTTGGATAAATTTTAACCAAAACCTTATGGAATAGATAGAAATGGTCATAGATAGATAGATAGATAGATAGATAGAAATGGTCATAGATAGGTAGATAGATATGGTCATGGATAGATAGGTAGATAGATATGGTCATAGATAGATAGATAGAAATGGTCATAGATAGATAGTCATAAGAAAGAAAGAAAGAAAACTGATTTTGCATAAATTTTTACCAAAAAAAGTTATGGAATAGATAGAAATGGTCATAGATAGATAGATAGATAGATAGAAATGGTCATAGATAGATAGAAATGGTCATAGATAGAAATGGTCACAGATAGATATGGTCAATAGATAGATAGATAGATAGATGGATATTGTCGATAGATAGATTGATAGATAGATACAGATAGATGATATGGTCGATAGATAGATAGATAGATAGATAGATAGATAGAAATGGTCAGAGATAGATATGGTCATAGATAGATAGAAAGAAATGGTCAGAGATGGATAGATAGATAGATAGATAGATAGATAGATAGAAATGGTCAGAGATGGATAGATAGATAGATAGATAGATAGATAGATAAAAATGGTCATAGATGGATAGATAGATAGATAGATAGATAGAAATGGTCATACATAGGTAGATAGATAGAAATGGTCATAGACAGATAGATAGTAATGAGAAAGAAAGAAAATTGATTTTGGATAAATTAAATTATTTAACCAAACAAAGTTATTGAATAGATAGAAATGGTCATAGATAAATAGATAGATGGATAGATAGATAGAAATGGTCATAGATAGGTAGATATGGTCATGAATAGATAGGTAGATAGATATGGTCATAGATAGAGAGATAGATAGAAATGGTTATAGATAGATAGATAGTCATAAGAAAGAAAGAAAGAAAATTGATTTTGGATAAATTTTAACCAAAAAAAGTTATGGAATAGATAGAAATAGTCATAGATAGATAGATAGATATGGTCATATATAGATAGATAGATAGATATGGCAGATAGATAAATATGGTTGATAGATAGAAATTGTCATAGATAGATAGATAGATAGATAGAGAGACAGAAATGGTCATTAGATAGATAGATAGATATAGATAGAGAGATAAAAATGATCATAGATAGATAGATAGATAGATAGATAAATAGAAATGGTCATAGATGGATAGAAGGATAGATGGATAGATAGACAGACAGACAGACAGATATGGTCGATAGATAGATAGAAATGGTCATAGATAGATAGATAGAAATGGTCATAGATAGATTGATAGATAGAAATGGTCAGAGATAGATATGGTCATAGATAGATAGATAGATAGATAGAAATGGTCATAGATAGATAGATAGATAGATAGATATGGTCATAAATAGATAGATAGAAATGGTCATAGATAGATAGGTAGATAGATATGGTCATAGACAAATAGATAGATAGAAATGGTCATAGATAGATAGATAGTCATAAGAAAGAAAAAAAGAAAATTGATTTTGGATAAATTTTAACCAAAACAAGTTATGGAATAGATAGAAATGGTCATAGATAGATAGATAGATACATAGATAAAAATGGTCATAGATAGATAGATAGAAATGGTCATAGATAGATAGATAGAAATGGTCATAGATAGATTGATAGATAGAAATGGTCAGAGATAGATATGGTCATAGATAGATAGATAGATAGATAGAAATGGTCATAGATAGATAGATAGATAGATATGGTCATAAATAGATAGATAGAAATGGTCATAGATAGATAGGTAGATAGATATGGTCATAGACAAATAGATAGATAGAAATGGTCATAGATAGATAGATAGTCATAAGAAAGAAAAAAAGAAAATTGATTTTGGATCAATTTTAACCAAAACAAGTTATGGAATAGATAGAAATGGTCATAGATAGATAGATAGATACATAGATAAAAATGGTCATAGATAGATAGATAGAAATGGTCATAGATAGATAGATAGTCATAAGAAAGAAAGAAAGAAAATTGATTTTGGATAAATTTTAACCAAAAAAAGTTATGGAATAGATAGAAATGGTCATAGATAGATAGATAGATAAAGAGATAGAGAGATAGATATAAATGGTCATAGATAGGTAGATAGATATGGTCATGGATAGATAGTTAGATATGGTCATAGATAGATAGATAGATAGATAGATAGATAGAAATGGTCATAGATAGATAGGTAGATAGATATGGTCATGGATAGATAGATAGATAGATGGATAGATGGATAGAGAGATAGATAGAAATGGTCATAGATAGATAGATAATCATAAGAAAGAAAGAAAATTAATTTTGGATAAATTTTAACCAAAAAAATTTATGGAATAGATAGAATTGGTCATAGATAGATAGATAGATACATAGATAAAAATGGTCATAGATAGATAGATAGAAATGGTCATAGATAGATAGATAGAAATGGTCATAGATAGATTGATAGATAGAAATGGTCAGAGATAGATATGGTCATAGATAGATAGATAGATAGATAGATAGAAATGGTCATAGATAGATAGATAGATAGATATGGTCATAAATAGATAGATAGAAATGGTCATAGATAGATAGATAGATAAAAATGGTCATAGATAGATAGATAGAAATGGTCATAGATAGATAGATAGAAATGGTCATAGATAGATTGATAGATAGAAATGGTCAGAGATAGATATGGTCATAGATAGATAGATAGATAGATAGAAATGGTCATAGATAGATAGATAGATAGATATGGTCATAAATAGATAGATAGAAATGGTCATAGATAGATAGGTAGATAGATATGGTCATAGACAAATAGATAGATAGAAATGGTCATAGATAGATAGATAGTCATAAGAAAGAAAAAAAGAAAATTGATTTTGGATAAATTTTAACCAAAACAAGTTATGGAATAGATAGAAATAGTCATAGATAGATAGATAGATACATAGATAAAAATGGTCATAGATAGATAGATAGAAATGGTCATAGATAGATAGATAGTCATAAGAAAGAAAGAAAGAAAATTGATTTTGGATAAATTTTAACCAAAAAAAGTTATGGAATAGATAGAAATGGTCATAGATAGATAGATAGATAAAGAGATAGAGAGATAGATATAAATGGTCATAGATAGGTAGATAGATATGGTCATGGATAGATAGTTAGATATGGTCATAGATAGATAGATAGATAGATAGAAATGGTCATAGATAGATAGGTAGATAGATATGGTCATGGATAGATAGATAGATAGATGGATAGATGGATAGATAGAAATGGTCATAGATAGATAGATAATCATAAGAAAGAAAGAAAATTAATTTTGGATAAATTAACCAAAAAAATTTATGGAATAGATAGAATTGGTCATAGATAGATAGAAATAGATAGATAGATAGATAGATATGGCCGATAGATAAATATGGTTGATAGATAGAAATTGTCATAGATAGATAGATAGATAGATAGAGAGACAGAAATGGTCATTAGATAGATAGATAGATAGATATAGATAGAGAGATAAAAATGATCATAGATAGATAGATAGATAGATAGATAAATAGAAATGGTCATAGATGGATAGAAGGATAGATGGATAGATAGACAGACAGACAGATATGGTCGATAGATAGATAGAAATGGTCATAGATAGACTGATAGATAGAAATGGTCAGAGATAGATATGGTCATAGATAGATAGATAGATAGATAGAAATGGTCATAGATAGATAGATAGATAGATAGATATGGTCATAAATAGATAGATAGAAATGGTCATAGATAGATAGGTAGATAGATATGGTCATAGACAAATAGATAGATAGAAATGGTCATAGATAGATAGATAGTCATAAGAAAGAAAAAAAGAAAATTGATTTTGGATCAATTTTAACCAAAACAAGTTATGGAATAGATAGAAATGGTCATAGATAGATAGATAGATACATAGATAAAAATGGTCATAGATAGATAGATAGAAATGGTCATAGATAGATAGATAGTCATAAGAAAGAAAGAAAGAAAATTGATTTTGGATAAATTTTAACTAAAAAAAGTTATGGAATAGATAGAAATGGTCATAGATAGATAGATAGATAGATAGATAGATAGATAGATAAAGAGATAGAGAGATAGATATAAATGGTCATAGATAGGTAGATAGATATGGTCATGGATAGATAGTTAGATATGGTCATAGATAGATAGATAGATAGATAGAAATGGTCATAGATAGATAGGTAGATAGATATGGTCATGGATAGATAGGTCGACAGATATGGTCATAAATAGATAGATAGATAGATGGATAGATGGATAGAGAGATAGATAGAAATGGTCATAGATAGATAGATAATCATAAGAAAGAAAGAAAATTAATTTTGGATAAATTTTAACCAAAAAAATTTATGGAATAGATAGAATTGGTCATAGATAGATAGAAATAGATAGATACATACATAGATAGATAGATAGATAGATATGGCCGATAGATAAATATGGTTGATAGATAGAAATTGTCATAGATAGATAGATGGATAGATAGAGAGACAGAAATGGTCATTAGATAGATAGATAGATAGATATATAGATAAAAATGGTCATAGATAGATAGATAGATAGATAGATAAAAATGGTCATAGATAGAAGGATAGATGGATAGATAGACAGACAGATAGACAGATATGGTCGATAGATAGATAGAAATGGTCAGATAGATAGAAATGGTCATAGATAGATTGATAGATAGAAATGGTCATAGATAGACAAAAATGGTCATAGAAAAATAGATAGAAAGAAATGGTCATAGATAGATAGGTAGATAGATAGGTAGATAGATATGGTCATAGATAGATAGACAGATATGGTCATAGATAGATAGATAGATAGAAATGGTCATAGATAGATAGGTAGATAGATATGGTCATAGATAGATAGGTAGATAGATAGATAGAAATGGTCACAGATAGATAGTCATAAGAAAGAAAGAAAGAAAGAAAGAAAGAAAGAAAATTGATTTTGAATAAATTTTAACCAAAAAAAAAAAAGTTATGGAATAGATAGAAATGGTCATAGATAGATAGATAGATTGATAGATATAAATGGTCATAGATAGGTAGATAGATATGGTCATGGATAGGTAGATAGATATGGTCATAGATAGATAGATAGATATGGTCATAGATAGATAGATAGATAGATAGATGGATAGATAGATAGAAATGGTCATAGATAGATAGATAATCATAAAAATGAAAGAAAGAAAGAAAGAAAGAAAATTGATTTTGGATAAATTTTAACCAAAAAAAGTTATGGAATAGATAGAAATGGTCATAGATAGATAGATAGATAGATAGAAGTGGTCATAGATAGATAGATAGATAGATAGACAGATAGATAGTCATAGAAAGAAAGAAAAAAGAAAGGAAGAAAGAAAGTTGATTTTGGATAAATTTAAACCAAAAAAAGTTATGGAATAGATAGAAATGGTCATAGATAGATAGATAGATAGATAGATAGAAGTGGTCATAGATAGATAGATAGATAGACAGATAGATAGTCATAGAAAGAAAGAAAAAAGAAAGAAAGAAAGAAAGTTGATTTTGGATAAATTTAAACCAAAAAAAGTTATGGAATAGATAGAAATGGTCATAGATAGATAGATAGATAGATAGAAATGGTCAGAGATAGATATGGTCATAGATAGATAGATAGATAGAAATGGTCAGAGATAGATATGGTCATAGATAGATAGATAGATAGATAGATAGAAATGGTCAGAGATAGATATGGTCAGAGATAGATAGATAGAAATGGTCATAGATAGATAGATAGATAGATAGACAGATAGATAGATATGGTCATAGATAGATAGAAATGGTCATAGATAGATAGATAGATAGATAGGTAGATAGATATGGTCATAGATAGATACATAGATAGAAATGGTCATAGATAGATAGCCAGAAGAAAGAACGAAAGAAAGAAAGAAAGAAAGAAAGAAAGAAAGAAAAATTGATTTTGCATAAATTTTAACCAAAAAAAGTTATGGAATAGATAGAAATGGTCATAGATAGATTGATAGATAGATAGACAGATAAAAATGGTCATAGATATAGATAGATAGATAGATAGATAGAAATAGTCATAGATAAATAGACAGAAATGGTCATAGACAGATAGATAGAAATGGTTATAGATAGATAGATAGACAGAAAGATACATAGATAGATAGAAATGGTCATAGATAGACAGATATGGTCGATAGATAGATAGATAGATAGATAGAAATGGTCATAGATAGATAGATAATCATAAGAAAGAAAGAAAGAAAGAAAATTGATTTTGGATAAATTTTAACCAAAAAAAGTTATGGAATAGATAGAAATGGTCATAGATAGATAGAAATAGATAGATAGATAGATAAATAGATATATATGGTCATAGATAGATAGATAGATAGAAATGGTCATAGATAGATAGTCATAGAAAGAAAGAAAGAAAGAAAGAAAGAAAGAGAAAATTGATTTTGGATCAATTTAAACCAAAAAAAGTTATGGAATAGATAGAAATGGTCATAGATAGATAGATATAGATAGAAAGATAGATAAAAACGGTCATAGATAGATAGACAGACAGACAGATAGATAGATATGGTCGATAGATAAATATGGTTGATAGATAGATAGATATGATAGACAGATAGATAGATAGATAGATAGATAGATAGACAGATAGATAGATAGAAATGGTCAGAGATAGATATGGTCATAGATAGATAGATAGATAGATAGATATAAATGGTCATAGATGGATAGATAGATAGATATAAATGGTCATAGATAGATAGATATGGTCATGGATAGATAGGTAGATAGATATGGCCATAGATAGATAATCATAAGAAAGAAAGAAAGAAAGAAAGAACCAAAAAAAAGTTATGGAATAGATAGAAATGGTCATAGATAGAAATGGTCATAGATAGATAGATAGATAGATAGATAGATAGATATGGTCATAGATAGATAGCTAGATAGACAGAAATGGTCATAGATAGATAGATACATACATAGATAAAAATGGTTATAGATAGATAGATAGATAGATAGAAGTGGTCATAGATAGATAGATAGTCATAGAAAGAAAGAAAGAAAGAAAGAAAGAAAGAAAAAAGAAAGCAAGAAAGAAAGAAAGAAAGTTGATTTTGGATACATTTAAATAAAAAAAAGTTATGGAATAGATAGAAATGGTTATAGATAGATAGATAGATAGAGATAGATAGAGAGATAGATAAAAATGGTTACAGATAGATAGACAGATAGATAGACAGATATGGTCGATAGATAGATAGAAATTGTCATAGATAGATAGATAGATAGACAGATAGATAGATATGGTCATAGATAGATAGGTAGATAGAAATGGTCATAGATAGATAGATAGTCATGAGAAAAAAAAGAAAATTGATTTTGGATAAATTAAATTATTTAACCAAAAAAAGTTATGGAATAGATAGAAATGGTCATACATAGATAGATGGATAGATAGATAGAAATGGTCATAGATAGGTAAATAGATATGGTCATAGATAGATAGAAATGGTCACAGATAGATAGCCAGAAGAAAGAAAGAAAGAAAGAAAGAAAGAAAGAAAGAAAAATTGATTTTGCATAAATTTTAACCAAAAAAAGTTATGGAATAGATAGAAATAGATAGATAGATAGATAGATAGATAGAAATAGTCATAGATAGATAGATATGGTCATAGATAGATAAATAGATAGATAGATAGAAATGGTCATAGATAGATAGATAGATAGATACATAGATAAAATGGTCATAGATAGATAGAAATAGATAGATAGATAGATATGGTCATAGATAGATAAATAGATAGATAGATAGAAATGGTCATAGATAGATAGTCATAGAAAGAAAGAAAGAAAGAAAATTGATTTTGGATAAATTTAAACCAAAAAAAGTTATGGAATAGATAGAAATGGTCATAGATAGATAGATAGATAGATATAGATAGAGAGATAGATAAAAATGGTCATAGATAGATAGTAGGGCTGGGCGATAAAACGATAACGATATGTATTGCGATAGACACGTGATCGATATCAATAAAAAATGTGTTCGATAAAACGTTCGATATTTTTTTTATTCTTCGTTGGAAAAAAAACAGAGGTTGCGAAGCAAGTTTGGTTGCATTAACAAAGGCACTCGCTCTCTGGTAACCTAGCAACGTAGGGAGTGACACGCTAACAGCCAATCATGTAACAGTATCATGTTTGGTTGCGCCATATCGTTGTCTCGTGCTGGTCTGCTGGATTCCTCTTCAGTAACCGGCAACTGATAAGCAGAAAATGAGTGCCGCAGCGAGCGAGGAAATTGTAAATAAAAGAGGAAAAGTCAGCTCGCCAGACCAATGTCGTCTGCAAATTATGCAAGACTGGTAATACCACGAACTTGATGTACCACCTTAGCCACGCTCACCCTTTGGAGCACAGCCGTATTCAACCAACAACATCTGTAGCTGCAACACCGCACAACATTTTAATTATTTGAGGTTTCCATGGTTGTTGACATTTCTGTCTTAATAACTGAGGGGATTATGATCAGAGGAAGGTTAAGTTTAAAATAAAAATGTTTAAATGTAATATATTTTTCTCCTGGTCCTTATTTTAAATGGGTCAGAAAAAATATCAATAATTATCGATATCGACCGATATGAAACACTGATATCGTGATACAGTTTTCAGCCATATCGCCCAGCCCTAATAGATAGACAGACAGACAGATAGATAGATATGGTCGATAGATAAATATGGTTGATAGATAGATAGATAGATAAATACATAAATAGATATATGGTCGATAGATAGATAGATAGATAGATAGAAATGGTCAGAGATAAATATGGTCATAGATAGATAGATAGATAGATAGATAGAAATGGTCATTGATGGATAGATAGATAGATAGATAGATAGATAGATAGATAGATAGATAGAAATGGTCATAGATAGATAGATAGATAGAAATGGTCATACATAGAAAGAAAATTGATTTTGGATAAATCAAATTATTTAACCAAAAAAAAGTTATGGAATAGATAGAAATGGTCATAGATAGATAGATATGGTCATTAGATAGATAGATAAAAATGGTCATAGATAGATAGATAGATAGATAGAAATGGTCATAGATGGATAGATAGATAGATATGGTCATTAGATAGATAGGTAGATAGATAGATAAAAATGGTCATAGATAGATATGGTCGATAGATAGATATATAGATATGGTCAATAGATATGGTCGATAGATAAATAGGAATGGTCAAAGATAGATATAGATAGTCAGATATGTTCGATAGATAGATAGAAATGGTCAGATAGATAGATAGATAGTATTTCTTCCTATAAAACTGCGCTGTATCGCAAAATGTATTTATTAAATTAATCTGCTCTCTCTCTTCGTTGCTCTTTCTCGTCTCGCTGTCGAAGTAACCATGGCAACGGATAGCGTATCCTGCTAATATGGCGGCGCCTTCCCGAAATGCAACGCAGAGTGAAAAAACTGTGACGTAACTCCTCTTTGGACTGTTGCTGCGATCCGTCAACGAGTCCGCCATATTGTGCGGGGCAAGACCGCGCTGTCAACAAATGCAAGTAAACGGGCGAGCTGCGGTTTTTCTGGATAAAAACAAAAATAATGTTTACATTTATCAACCGATTTCAGTGGTTTATAATGTACGTGGTGTACAAAAGGTTCTAGTTACTTAAAATATTTATTTTAATAAGAAATAGTTAAAGCTCAGGCTTGTCATGTATTTGGCTGCTTTATTCTTGCATAAGAATTGTGAAAACGCCCATACTGAGACTGAGCTTAGAATTGACCACCATTAATAAAATGAAAAAAATCATCAAATACAAATCACACAGGCTGCTTTCTGTATTTTTCTAGCACTAAGAAAATAAAGATGCATATTTAAACTTCAGGGAATTTAGTTTATAAAAATAAGATAATATAACCTAAAACTATATTAGAAATCATGTAAACTCATGTCTTAACTTTCACAGCTAACTAGCAACATCCCTAGCTATTTTAGTTTGACTGACTCGGGTGGCCAGCTACTATCAATATAATTATATAATGACCAAATACAACCAGAAACAAATGTTCAGTCTTACCTGTGAAAGGTCATTCCCCGAGACCTGTTTTCAATTGTGCAGCGATTTATACAGCCCCAAGCAGCAGAAGCAGGCATTTTTCTCAATTCCAGTTATGAGCGTTATGGGAACGTTGCCCCGCACAATATGGCGGCGCCGTTGACTTACAGTCCAGCGGCTAATTCGGTTGTTAAGTCTGACGTCACGCTGCAGTGCTTCCGGGTCCAAACGCTCTATCTCATACCACAAGAAAACAACAAATGGTGCTAATATACACACACGATGTGGTACAATACTTCCAAAAAATTATAATCATAGTAATCTTTATCAAGGTTACTATGCCCTTCTCAAGTGAAACGAGTCGAGGCTTGGACCCAGAAACGGAGTTCCTTACGTCACGACTTAACAAGCGGATAGGACGTCTAGTGTTTATTATAATGTCTATGGTTCAACGCACCACCGTTTCCATTTAAAAAACATTTTGCAACGTTTTGTCGGGGCTGAACGCAGCCCTGGGCTCGTGCGCATTAAAAAAGAGAGAGAGCGCTTCTGGTGTCTGTTATTCAGCGCGATTCCGCCTATCCCGTCTTCACTAACTTCAAGTTAATAGATAACGAATTGTGATTGTATGGTAATTTTGTTCTAGACGAATTGATTGGGCTGGAATTGAACAAAACATGATTTTTTCCTAATAAGTCGGGACACTAAAAATAGAGCTGAAATACGGGACTGTCCCCATTGTAGGTTTTGCATATGCCAAGTACTTTACTACAGAGCAAACAGAAAGGCTGCCCATCTCGCTCAATGACAGCCAACTGGTTCTTCCATTCTTCCAGAAGGCCTACTCTCTTACCTTCACTGCTGATGCCAGACCCTAATCTTCTTGTTTGCATGTGTTCCTTCATTGGTATATTCATAATTCCGTTTTTTCTCCTCTAATAACAAATTTGTCTGTTTTGATCCCTAAATTTAAAAAAATAATGGATACTGATATGTAACGACTGAAACAAATCAGACACAATTATTTGTTATAGGTAACCAATAATTGTTTAAAGCACTCTGGGGCCTGTCCCCCATCCCCCGAGAAGTTCTCAGTTACAAGTTTTATTGCGCTAAAGAATGTGGTTCCCACATGGAAGAGCAGAGAAGAGACACAGAAACGTGCATCTTTCCTGCATTTTCCCCACAGAACACAGACTTTCCTGCATTAATTTATAGACAGACCGTTCTATAAATGAACATCCCTAGGAAATGGTATCCATTATTGCTGTTGTTGTATTGCACTCATTGTATTCGCATGTTTTATGATACATTTAAGGTAACTTCAATTATGCCATGTTTAGTGTCTATGGGTTCGTATCGAGAAGATTTAAATGCTTGTGTATGCGGTATGTCCATACCTGTGCAACACATCAGTATTACAAGAATCTTTAATAGTTCTTCTTCAAAACTCAGCCAGTAAATCTTGCTCGATCATAAAAGCCCCGACAGGAGGCGTGTTATCATCCGGAAATACAACATCTTCATTGGTCCGGTCAACAACTAAGAGGTGTGACTTTGACCAGAGGTTAAAAGCCAGTGAACAATGCCACTCCCTCTCTTTCCTTGCTTCTTGGACGACTGAAGAGACCCCCTTCTTGCTGCAGGCCTGTAGGCCTCGGCCTACAACCCAGCCATGTGCTCATCTATAAGTTTTCATAGGACTTCATCTAACGCAGAAGATACTGGCAACAACTTCAGACCGAACCATCAAGATTACAACCCAGCCTGCAGATCCAATGCTCCTCAGCCTAAAGGCATCTTGCAAGTATCGTACATTTGAACACTAAACAGCGATTTAGTATTGATTAGTAAAACTTACCTTTGCCAGCAAAGGTGTTTTATTACTGAGGAAACTGATGATTCTTTTCCAGATTGTCTATGACTTTTTCCTATAGCTCTATCAACAGTATCACTTCCGGTTCAACTCTCATTATCATATCATTGCTCATTCTTACCAATGTATGTGTGTGTGTGACCTTCGTGTATGTTATGTGTCTGTTAGTTTAGTTATGTGTTTGTGAGTTAGTTAATAAAGATTGTGCACAATACATGTTTGGTTCTGACTCCGTCTGCTAATAAATTGCCTCTTAAGTGATTTAGATCCTGACTACATGCTCTGAGTAGTACTGTACAATACGAATGTAGTTTTTCCATAACCTGGAAATGAACATTTCTTAGAATTAATAAACAATCAACACTGAGTGTTCACTGGACGAACAGGTTAATTGATTGTAATATTAATGTAGCTACATCCAGTTAATCTGATTAACTGTTTTACATATTCATAATTAATCATGATTAATAATCATAATGAGTTATGAATAATTATTAATATTTCCCCTTTGAGTTAATTCGCTACAGATACTATTGGAATTCTGCCAAAGCGCATGCTTTTAAGTGTTCAATAAATGCGTAGTTGCGTCCTACAGTAGGTCTGCGACTGCGCGTGTCTGAAAATAATATATGATCACCAAAATGATTTTATATCACAAAACAAAAACATTATAGTTCAGACTTATATTAGTTTAATCCATTTTAATTAATTTAAAAACAAAAATAAATTGTAAAACTGGAATTTATTTTTTAAATGTGGCCAGCATATCGTGGGCTGCATTTGCATTCGTGACGGGCCACAGTTTGAGAACCACTGCACTACAGTGATGCTGGTGATGTATTTAACTGTCCTCATTATGTGTAACAACTTTCATTTACAGATCATTCTCTTACACTGAGAACACATGGGGGAACTGGTTTACCTGGAGGGCTGAGAAAAGTGGTTCCCCCTGTATATAAATGGAATAAGGAAATTCAATCACAAATGGTTCCAACCAATCACAAACCAATCATTACCACATGCCGGGAAAAATAGAACAAGAGATGCAAACTCAAGAAGATTTTATTGGCCTGCCATGTCACAGGATATTGACAATTGGGTAATAATGACATTTGCTGATTCAGTGGAAAACGTTTTTTGATATTTGTTAATTAACACAAAACATTTATTTTACTTCAGATTTGTTGTGATTAGTTTAATAGCTACTCTCTTTACAAGCTAACTGACTTTTAATAATTTAAAACTAAAAAGATAAATACACAGGTTTTTATGCTATATCACTGTGCGTTTTTGCGTAGTCTGCTCTATTGATGCCTTATGTCAGTCCTGTTTTAATGCTTAGAGTGAATTACTAAGCATATTAGTAGCTAGCGATATGCAATGTTGTATGAGGATACAGAGACAAGCTAGTTGAACTCTATAAGTGAAAAACAGACTTCGCTTTTGTATTTGCATATCTAACGGAGCTACAGCAATTCCAGTATTTTTGTACAGCAGCAGCAGCATGGATAACAAATTCAGATTGCAATGTAGCGAATATCAACAACAATAGAACGCAGCAGAAGTTGCGGTTTAGTAAACACTGTGTACGTGTTGCTAATTTGAGTGAGATGAGTTATGTGTCGGCTAATGAGTTGATCATGCAATGTGAATATTATCATGAATCAAAACGCAACAGCGATTTATTATTTAGATTTCACGTAGAATGATATGAATCATTTCAACTTGTCTAGAGTGTGTGGCTGATCACGGATACGTGTTTGCTGATTCTGAGCGGTGGCCATCAGAGGTGGTTTTTATCTGTCAGAAATCACACTCTCTGCTTAAAACGCTTAAAACTTTCTGAGTTCGCTACTGAGATGAGCGAACGGTTTGCACGCTCTCGAGGCCATATACGTTTTCATTAATAAGTGTTTATGCTGCTGTAAGGGCCGACAGTCGGTTGCACGCTGCAGAGTTTAGGAAGTGATATAATATGGGATTCACTGTAAAATTGCATTGACTGACATAACCATTGCATGGGACAAAGATATAATATGCCATAGTAATGCGACTATGCATAGTGGACAGGAGAAAACGTATTGCATTTAACTGGGGGTCACCTTAATTGCTCAACTCCAATGACACTTTTTCAAGGCTGATGTTTTCATTTAGCTATTGTGTTTCGGGCTGGGTCAGCTGAACACATTCTAGAGTCATGCTCATTATTTTTCCATTGTCCAAATGACCTCCACTTTTACAATATGAGTATAGAGGGTTTGACAATGACGATTATCAAATGATGCTAAATCATTATACTATTTATTTGCTCAGGTGGCTGTTAGGGGGTGTTTCTTTTCTCATCTCTATCAGCCTGCAATGTTACACCATTTGTTAAAGAACAAGATGAGCTTCCAAGAGGAGGTTTGTTCTTGTGCGTCATTCAGGTTTGGTTGAGCTTCAGTTTATGTTCGCTCGATGTTTACATGTTTACATTAAAAACCTAAAAGAAATCTGTTCATCATTTAAAGCAATCGAATCTGTTCAGAAAATTTGGACTTAAACCGCTTGATTTATATGGATTCGTTTTCTGATCTTTTTATGAACTTTTTGAAGCGTCAAAGTTTCAGTTGCGAAGGCAGTCTATGGAAGGAAATCTGACAGCATTCTGTCATCAAAAATATCTTCATTTGTGTTTCCGAAGATGAACAAAGGTCTTATGGGTTTCGAACGGCATTAGGGTGAGTAATTAATGACAATTTTTTTTATTTTGGGGTGAAATAACCCTTAAAGAGCCATCACATAGTTAATTAAAAATCAAAAGATAAGGCAACCAGCACTCTGCTCTTGGGCTGGTTGTCTTGATGACTGTTGGCAGGGGTCACACTGACCCCATGTAACACACACTTGAGGGCAATGGTTTTAACTGTAAATATTTACTGTATTTTTTGGGTGTACTAACCCTATAAATACGAGTCTTTCATTTGCTAACACTTTGAATATCTTGTGTGGCAGATTAGATATAAATATTTAGCATTAAAATGTCTGGGACTTACATTGCAGTCTTTGAAAAGATTCTCCTCCACTTCTCCAAGATATTGAATGAAACTGCGGATCACGACATCTCGTCTTTTCTCAATGGTGTGTCCCTGCAAAGAGATTTATTTCTAATAATCAATACTAAAAAACAGAACTGTCACTTGACAACCTTTTCTGAAGTTTTAAAATAGTATTAAAATTAACATTTTAAAAAGATGGTTTAAATGGTTTCAGTAACCAAAATAGACATAAAGACAGATGGATGGACAGATAGTAGACAGTGTGTGGAGGAATGGATGTGATCGAGCGGCATTTGTGAATGAAGACACACAATTATAGCAGTCAATACACAAATCAACATAACAGAATGTTTAACTGGTTCATACAGCTACTTGTCGCATACCTGATTCAGTGCACTGAGTTTTGACTTTATCTTGACTCCTGCAACGTCCGAGAGCTTGCCTCTGGGTAGGAAGCTATCGGCTTCTCAACTTTGAACGATAGTTGCCCATTTTGTACTTCAGACTTTGTTGCCAGCCGTACATCCCCGAACAACATCCAGGTTCCTTCAGGCATGGATACTTTTCTATCAAAGCCTCTATGACTGACTGTATCTGGGGATTTGTGGGATATGCTGTACATTTAAGTATAGATTCAGCAAGCTTTTGCAGGATGTCAGATTTCACACTATGATTTTGAAGGAGAGTACCATCTTCAAAATATGCTTGGTTTCCAGCTTGGAGAACTCTGTCAATATCAAAGGAAAACTCAGGAACTTCAAATTTTTCCAGCCACTTCTCTGAGCGACCCTCAGATGGGGCATGGTTTTCCTAGAACTAGTTGAGGGTTGGTCATCTGTAGAATGCTGGTCCACATCTCTTGGAGGTAATAAGATGTCAGAGTCACAAACAGGTGTCAGTGTCAGAATGACAGATGGATCTTCTTTTTTAACGATTTTGATTGAGTCCTTGTTCTTAATGTCATCAGTAGAGGTCAGAGTAAAAAACTGACCAAAATCAGTGTCCATGTACATGAGACTGAAATGTTCATCCAATTGAAAAGTCTCTTTTACAACTGTCAAAAGATCATCGACTGTGTTTGGAATCCCAGATGGAAGGAACAATTTCCGTACGTCATGGTTCTGTAGAATTACTCGTAGTACAGCTGGGCTAGGTGAGAACATTGTTGATGTGTTTCACGATCTCAATCTAAAAGGGAAAAAAAAGTGAAGAAAGGGTATTAGTCTAGATTTAGCTGCTTAATTTTAAATTGATAACTGCAACCAGTGTCTTTCTCTTCCTCTCTCTTGCATAAACTCCAGACACACAGTCATGCACCTGCACATAAACACACACACACTTCATCACATTACTTCAATCTTATCACCATTAGCATAATATAATGCAAAAACATTGTAATGGAGAAAAAATGAATTAACTTGAAAATAATTCATGAAATAACTTGAAAGAAAGAATGTATTATAAAGTAGGCACATAACCTTTTAATCAACGCAAATGTAGTGTTTTAGAGACACCATCAGGTATCCTCCCATGGTGTAAGTGTAAGCTGTTGATCCAAATGCTAACATCATTCCGACGGTGTAATCTGTGCCCAAATAGTCAACCTTATTTGTCACGTGCACTGCAGTTGCATTGGGGAATTGTTTTCTCAGGGTTTCTTTTATATCTTCATTTAGCACTTCAAGTGGCACTTTAGACATTTTTGTCACAGAAATGGCAGGCCTTGCATGATCAGAGTCATACAAATGGAACGCAATCATTGTTTGATGCTTTCCTGCCAGAGACATGAAAACATTCTTGAAGCAACCAGTTGGCCAAAGAACCCTCTTGAAGAAGCGGTCTTTACCCTCGAACCTCATTGTCCATAATGCCACAAGGGGGCCAAAGGCTTTAATAAGCTGAGGGTAGTGTTCAAGAAAGTGATGTTTCGGAAGCAGCCTCTGTTGGGGAAAAAGTTCAAGATGTCGATGTTCAGAAATCTTGCTGTCAAGAAAACCAATGCTTGCATCTGAAAAGACAGGTGACAGAGCAAGATCAACAACATCTTTAAGAGTCATTATCAACTGCCATGCCTTTTCATCCTCTGGTATTTTATCTCCAACCATAAGAGACAGGAACCTCAATAAACACCAGTTCTCATGGGCGTTGCCACCAATGCTGGTTTTAGACACAAGGTTTGGTGCAACAACTTGAGGTGAGTTTGTTCTGTCATTCTATTTGTATGGGAATGTTTTGATTTGATGGTTGAGCTCAGCAAGAGTAAAATACTTTTTCCTTTTCAACACATCCAAACACAGCGCCAGCTCAACTGGTACAATTCCTTCAAGCAAGTCATGAAACACATCAGAAGGATACCCTGATACTACATGAAAGTGATTCAGTTGGTCAGTAATTGGACATTTGTCTTTCACCCCAAAGCAATGGGTTGCAGTCCTCAAAGCTGTTTGAACATGTGCTTCGTGTTCTTGTTTTTTTCTTGGTGAAAATGCACCAGATCTGACCTCTAACTGTTGGAATTGGGACCGTGCCCCAGTACAAAATCTGCAGATGTGTGATCCGATAAAGTTTTCAAGAAATCCTCCAACTGCATGAGCTCCAAGATTGTCAGCAATCACACAGAACACTGTGCCCTTGATAAATCTCCCAAAAGAGGACACAAAAACACTGTCTTGCTCCAAGCTCTTGAGATCAGTCAACAGTGTTTCAAGAACACGAGAATATCCATATTTCTTTGCATCATTTGCTTCGCAAAGAACAGCCAGATAGATGGATGTCAATGAGGAGCGTGATGCACTGCGAATGTTTCCCAAGACCCAATAGACGGCAGAAACTTTGTGTTTTTTTCATGACGTCCCAAGTGGATTACACACCTCAAAGTCATCAATGTAGAGTATAAAAGGGATTCTTACTTCTCTAGACAAAAATATATTTTCTTTGAAATGTGAACCATCACAAAAGGATTCATAAGTACCTTTAGAGCTTTGTGTATTCCTGAATGCCTCGTTATTTACTAAAATCTGTGTCAACAATGGCAAAATGGGAACATACTGGAATGTGCAGTTTTCGTCTAGTATGTACTCTACAGGTTCAACAATAGAAAACTGCTCCTTCAGAAATCTCTCTCTTTTGTAAGAGGTCTTGAAAGGTCCATCCACCCCAAGAGCTGCATTTTATTAAGTATTAAGGGAGGTAAGATTTTCCACCAGGTCTAAAACTACGGACTCATCAACATTGCAACCATTACTTTTTAAAGTTGTCTCAATAATCTGTTTGATAACTGGGCTTGAAGCTGTTGATGTTATAAATTGTAATTCATCTATTATTTCATCAATGCACTTATTAGACACATTGAAAACACTTTCTAATTTAAGAAAAAGGCAACCCACCTTATTGTTGATTATTTTGCCAAAATCTTGTTCTTCCTCAACAGGTTCACATAAATTATTTTCATCAACACTAAATTCAGTATCTTCGGGTGTTTGGCAAGTGTAATTTTGAAGGATGGATGGTTTGAAATGTTCAAGTGAGTGGGGAGTATGCTTTCTGCTTTTATGGGATGCAAAAGTTTAATATATATTTGTACTGTACTCACAATTATTGAAAACACAGGTCACTGTTTCAAACTTTTTTAGATGACCTCGAATGTGCTCAAAGTATTGTTTTTCTGAATGGTTACTTGCTGAATTACAAATGAGACACCTAAACGAGAGGGTTTGTGTAGAGTCCAATGACTCTCTGAGATCTCGGGACAAATTAGAGTGCAGGGCACTCCAGGTCCTAAAGCAGCAAGGACAATCTGAGTAAGGGCAAGGAATTGAACGGTTTTGTGTGCTGTGCCAGTGCTTCAGTCGGTAATGTTTTAGAAGTTCAGATCTTTGCAATGTAGTAAATTAACATGTTTTGCACAACCGCCTCATGTGAAAAATTAATGAAGATTTGATTGAAGAAAGTTCATATCAAAATGCTTGAATCAATGTAAAATCAACTGTACCACTGAGTGGACTTCAGGGCAACAATTAATTGGTCTCTCTCTTCTGTCCCCCTCAACCGGTTTACATCAAATGCACAAAGGACTGGATGCACATGCGAAATATTCTGAAATAAAAAAAAAAAGACACAAAAAAACCAATAATCAGTAAACAGCAAATATTTTTACATTAAAACTTAATTAATATTTGCTTTCACATCATTAAATTCACTAATTTGATGATGAGAAAGTAATTTTGAAACACTGCTGAAACGTCTCTAACATAAAAACAACCCCTGGAGAGCATCTGTGAGTTTTACTTTTTTTTTTTTTTTTTTTTGCCGTTTAGCCTGTCGCCCAGAATGAGATCACGCAGAGCATGTGTTAAAAAAAGTGATCAAAAGAACTCAACAACGAAACGTCATATCTAACGTCACAAATCAGATAAGACACATTAAAACATCCTGCATGACCGTACGAAGTTCTCGTCGCCATTTCGTCACATTAATTGCTAGCATGTGACGCACAACATGAGAATAAATATATCCTCACCACGAATTAAGAATTTGTTCCCTCGATTTACTAAATCGGTTGCACATTGTACTAATTAGTTCACGCGTTTTGATTTAAATAAGAATTATTGCAATTTACAACGTGGTCACGGTTTAGTAAAAGAAGAGAACTATTTATTAAACAGTATGCACGATTTAGTACATTAATTAGGGGATGGGGGAATGAATCATATGGTGCATTTACTTAAAATGAGGGAACGAAAACCTGATCACATATTGTTAAATCGTGGCCACGATATATTTACCCTCCATAAAGAACCAATGCACACAAAATAACACATATTAAACAAAAAGATCACAGTTAAGTAACATATTCAAGTTTTTTATGCGTATTTATTTAACTTAAACTTTAAAACTTATCAAAAACTAACGTTATGTTGCTAACGTTTTACGAAGCTAGCTCATCATTAAGAACACTCAAAACTTTTCAAATGCACAGAATTGACAACACAATTCTGATGACACAAAGGTGATGACAACACAACCATTCAATGAAATTACATTTACTGAATAAATTAAATCTAAAAATCGACAACATAATGCAGTTTATTGTTTACCTGTCGAGACTCGAGCGCAGATGGAGTGCAGTGCAGATTGGAGAAGCCTTCGATGATCGCGGATTTTCTTTCCGCGCATGCGCAGATTTCTTGCTTCAAGACAAATCAAATTTTACTTGATTTTTTTAAATAGCTTCAAGTACTTTATTAATTCGTGTAAATATGCCAGAGAGTCACAAGTGAAATTTACTTGTCTGTTGGATGTCTAATATATACAAGTAAAAATTGAGTACATGTTTAGATTTTACTTAATATTCTAGAATTTTCACTTTTACAAGATTATTCTAAGCAAAAGATGCATGATTTTTCCTGTTTTATTTACTTAGCCATAAAATCATTTTTTACAGTGCACGACACGCTGCTGTGAGCAAGTAAGACATGCTGCTGCTGTACAATATAACGTAGGCTACATGAATTACCCCCCAACTGAGCAGGTGACATGGTATTTGAACAGCAGGGCTCGACAACAAGGACTGCCCGATGGCCCGGGGCCGGTGTGAACGACGCTCGGGACAGTAGACAGAACGGTCACTTGCCCGATCGGGCCAGTGCTGTAGGGTGTGCATTATATATCGTCTACGATATCGTAACTGTTAATTTAACGATCTGATATTATCGAGTATGTCCCTCACTTTACAAAAAACAAACAAAAACACACCCATTGAGTGCACGCATGCACTACGCGTAGTAGGTTAGACTAGTGCGCGTGCATATTAGATTGCACGCTTTCACTGCGTGTCTATTAAAATGCCTTTAGAATGCCCCAGAATTCAAGATAAGGGGCAAAAATGCCCCTGTATATATTTCATATTTATATCATTTAAAATAGTTAACCAATAGGCCTATTACACAAAGAGCGCCGTTTTTCTCCGAATATTAGCATGATTACAAATGTGAATTTTATTCAGCATACAGTTTAATGAACAAGAACTTAATATCAAGTGAGTTACATTTAAGACACCAAATCGTCTGTTTCGCTGTATTTCGCCAACGAAAATAGTTCCAAAGTCCACAGAATTGTTTTGCGTCTTTGAGCAACACTTCCTGAATGAATCAGCCGTTTGAACGAATAGGTTGAATCTCAATTAATGATTCGCTCATTAACGGTGATTTGCTGCCACCTACTGGTGGGTTTAATTTCACATTTAAAGTGTCTTCAGTTTTTTAATAATTCCAAATAACAGTATTTAACGTTTTATATTTTCAACATTAAAAACATTTTTATGCATTTGTAACTGCTCTTGACTGATTAACTTTAATAAAGTTTAATCTATTCTATAGTTATATAGTTATACATTAGATTACAATTTCTGTACCTGAAAATCTCCTGTTTAAACCTACATGAAAAACTTGAAAAGCACCATTTATTTCATTTATATGTTTGTTCTGTTGTATTTATTTGTGCTATTACTCGTAAATTTGATTATCTGTTACTATTTTATTACTTACTGTTTATTTGTCTAACAATATTTAAAATATAAGTGAGTTAATCTAGTAGCTTTTGGTGTCATAACCCTATTTATTGAGGTTAAATGTAACAAAGACAACGAAAACAATAACTATGCTTATTTTATAGGCCCATTTTCTTGTCTTTTACTTTCATTCATTTTTTGTTGTGGGGCCAGTGAAAATTTTGGTGGGGCAAGTAAAAATTTGAACCACTGGCCCGACTGGGCCAGTAGAAAAAATCCTTAGCGCTGAGCCCTGACAAGCCAAGTGTACTGTATGTCAGAAAATCCCCCATCATGCAGAAGGCAAGATGACGATTCAGTCCTCACCCCCCCCAGCAGATCTACTGCCAAAACATATGTACTGCTGCTCTGAAGAGCCATAGGAACCATGTGTATGCTAGCTATGTGTGCCTGGCCCATTCATTTTGAGTATCAGAAATGGGGCATATGCTTGGTCTTGGCAGACTAGATCTGCCTACACATTAGACCCCAAGCAGATCTAGCCGTTAGACATGTGGGCTGCCATGAGGTGCATATAAGGCGCGTGAAGTATCTTGCAGTGTGTATGTATTGGCAGTAGCAAGTCCCATACTTGCTCTGCAGCAGCAGCAACAATAAAAGCAGCAGCAGCGTAGCAGATCTATTCCGCCAAGACCAAACATATCAACATTGTCATATTCATTACCATGCCAAACACTCCGAGAGTTGTCATGACAGAAATATAATTGAAACTGAAACTGGACCTATTGGCAAACTGTCATTGGCAGATGATGGTAATCGATTATCTCACAAAGTGGCCCCAAGCATACCCTTTGAGGTCTAAAACTGCCGAAGAGGTCACAGAATGTTTAATTAAACCTGTGCATCAGTTCAAAGCTCTTAAGAGGGTCCTAACTGATCAGGGGAAAGAGTTTGTGAATGAGCCAAGTTTTATGTAAAAATTACATGCCAATAGAACATGGCTTTTTATTTACTATACCAAGAATTACAATGTGCTTACGCCTGTAAATGTTAATAAGTTTCTTTTACAATCCTAGCTGAAACCAGAAGAAAACCGGGAACACAGGTATACAGCATCAACAGATACATGTACATTTAACAGCTGACATAAGAACAAAGGAAACACAAGGACTATAATGCAGACGAGGGTTAATTGATGAACTAGGGAAACAATCAACAAAAGAATTAAAAAAGGACTACAAAAACAGGCACAGGAATTGGCACCAAGAAGCAAATTTAAGTCCACAACACAAGGGAACATATAACAGTTCAAGCTACAAGAACACTTGTAAAGACAGTAATGTTATAATATATATATTATATATCATGTTCAAGCAGAGCCCTTTGAAAGCTTGTTAAGGACTGAGCAAAGTATAGGGACTATGGAATTACTTTTGTGCCAATAAAAATGAACGTAACTTTTTGAAAATCCTAATGAAAATATAAATTGAAACTAAATAAAATGTCTTTGAAACTGAAAAAGTTTTGAAATCACCCATGGCTAGATATTGTTGAAAAGTCTTTTTTTTTTTTTCACAAAAAGTATTCTCGTCGCTTTATAATCAGGTAGAACCACTGTAGTCACATTAACTGTTTTAAATTATGTCTTTAGTACCTTTCTGGATCTTGAGAGGTTCGGTTACATTGCTGGCATAGAGGCCTCACTGAGCCATCAGATTTCATCAAAATTATCTTAATTTGTGTTCTGAAGATGAACGAAGGTCTTACGGAACGACATGAGGGTGAGTAATAAATTACATTATTTTCATTTTTGGGTTCCATCGCCCCAAAGTCAATGGGTTTTTTGAATGGGAATTTGATTAAATGGCTGAAATAAGGTCTGTGGTGAACGCAAGCTCAAGACAGTTTCACGTTTTATTCTACGACATAAAATGCATCAATATTACCCCACTTGTGATTTTTCTAAGCTGTTATGTGTCTTGAAAAAGGTGCTTTCTAACAAGTGGCTAAATGGGACTACACAGGCAGTCGGGGACATTAAACGTCATCACTCTGAGAAAGTAAGCTCAGTCTGCTTTTACAGCCTCATTATGCTCATAATTGTACTCTTATAAACTATTCTAACTCAAACGTGCTGGGAAAATGTTTTTAGATAAAAACCGAAAGAGTTGTCGGAAGCTTAGTGATGGTGACGTTGAAGTCGAGCGACCGTGGTGTAGTTCGTTTATATCCTACCTTTAGCTTTTTACTTCTGGTGACTGCATTTAGACTTCAAACTTCATAAAAGTTATGTTATATCTGTGAAAATTATCTTGATGGACAAAACGTGTAAGTATCATAGGCGTAATTTGCGGGTGGGACGAGTGGGACATGTCCCCACCACTTTTTGACAGGTTCGATATTGTCCCCACCACTTTTTGAAACATCTCGCGGCACGGATGTATAGGCTACTAATATAAAAGAAACATCTCTAGATGATTAGCAATTCATTCGTTTGTGTTAAATAATAGGCGATCTGTCGCTGGGATGTGTTGTTTTTGAAATCACGTTGAGTGCTCGTTACCGCTGTTATCAGTGGCGCAACAGTGTGCTCTTGGCGCTCATGCACACTGTGCAGTCTTCACACGGACGAGCGCATGATACAATGATGATGATACAATGACAATGATAATGATACAATTACAATACCCCCTAGCACTTTTGCAACCTATGTGACAATTCAATCGGGAAAATGAACATAATTTGGAATTATTGGAAATAACATTAGGAGTTTCGCTGTTTTATCTTTTGAAGTTCCTATGATTTTACCAGTTTTCATAATGTTAATCAGTTGATCATATCATATCGCCACTGGGACGTTCTAAAACGCTTAACATGAAAAAGCTTAACGTGGCTTAATTTACTAAGACAGTGTTATTAACAAACCAAACTTAGTGAACACCATACTAATACTATGTACAGAATATGTAGCATACTATGTACAGAAAAGCAGATGAGCCCAGAATATGAACACAACTTTTAATTAAGCATTTTCCTCCCATAAAGAAAACGCTTAATGTAGGCTACGACAGTGACATTAAAAGACCAAACTTAGTAAACTAAGTGTTATACTAATAAAGCATACTATACAGAAAAATACTTAAGTAAATACTCAGTACATTAAGCCACGTTAAGCATTTTAGAATGTCCCTAGCCATTTATATATATATATATATATATATATGTATCTCAAAAAGCATCATTCTTTGCTTTACGAATTTGCAGGGCAATCTGAATCTGTGGTTTGTCCCATTTGAGCAAAATAATCATGATTATCAGTTTAACCATTATCGTGCAGCCCTATCATAACCCTTTGTTAAACAGAGCTTATTTTTTGCTTTTTTCCAAAAGTCTATGGGAAAAATGCATAGGCTTTCGATCGAGGAAACCCGTGCGCCACTAACTTAAGGGTTGGCCTATAAAGTGACGTTATACCTGCACCACTCTATTTGTGTGTGTGTGTGTGTGTGTGTGTGTGTGTGTATGTCAGTATCCATAGTTACAGGTCCTGACTTTGTGAACAACTGGCATCCAGGTGACATGAAATTACCATCTTTTAGACAAACTGGAGCCTCGAAATGCCGATACATATCCTTGGTGGGTCACTTTGTGCCTAAGCCAGGATCCCCGTGTCATTTAATCTTTTAATGCAAAAATGTACAACATTGTTCACAACAATAACGTTTTATTTTTCTTCAATAATGTGATGTTTTGTTTCATGTTGTTTTAGTTAATATAGTTAATATTAGTCATTTTGTATTCCATTATTGCACATACATTGTGACTAAAGTGTCTCAACAGATTTCAGGGATGACTCTCTTCCGCTCTGGAAGAAATGTGGAAGGCTGTTGATATTGGGGCACATCAGCAGCATTTATCCAGTCTGCTCTGTACACTTCATGGTGTTGCACACAGATTATGCAGAACACAACATGCAACAACCATCTCTCTGGCCAAATCCAAATCACAGTCATTACGTTTCAAAAGGCAACGCCACCTTCCTTTGAGTCTGCCAAATGCAGTTTCAACCATAACTCTGGCCCCACTGATCCTAGCATTGAACATTTCTTGTTGTTCTGTCAGTCTTTCTGTATCTGTAAAAGGTTTCACTAGCCATGGCTGAGCAGGATAGGCAGCATCGCCAATAATATAGTAGCCTGAATTCTCCCCTCCAATAAGTCTAGTGTGTGCAGGGAAAAATGTCTGTGTGTTCATAATGTCCCACAGCTTGGACAGTCGGAAGTACACAGGCATCATGGAGGCTTCCTCGTCGGCCAACAAAAATATTCCAAAACTGCCCTTTCTATTCACAACTTTCTATTCGTTATGTTTGTAGCGTGATCCATTAAAACGTACAATATAGCCTATTTCAATTCAGACCTAGATATTATTATACAAAGAATATACACTAACAAGAAGCGACACTCAGTAGAACGTTCCATTGCAACACCGGCGCCCAGCAGCGGCCCTGCGTTTCAGCCATTTTGGGGTGAAAGCGAGTCGGCAGTCCACTAGTTTCTATGGTAATATAAGCTGCTTTGTTAAAAAAAAAAAAAACGTAAAGCTGAAATCCAACCTGAATGATGACAACACAGAATAAAATACTATCACTTGTGATCATCAAATCCTTTTAACAGTTTATTTTACACACTTTGTGTTTAAGTCTTCCACTTTTTTCCACAAAACCTTTGCTCTCTAGAAACCCAGTCAGTTTGGGTTAAAATTCTTTGAAGTTCAAGTATTAGCATTATAAACACTGAATTAATACCAACATATGAAATTAAATCAAGGACATGCATCAGAAAAATTGGGGATGTTGGACAATAAATATATGAATATAAAAACAGCTTGTTTTTGCAATGTTGTCCAACATCTGTTAAAGCAAAAGTGTCCAAAAGTGGGAATTATGGGATAACGGACACAGCAATGCATCATGTATTATAAGATCGTTATGTTTGTAGCATGATCCATTAAAACGTACAATATAGCCTATTTCAATTCAGACCTAGATACTATTATTACTATTACTCCACTAGGTCTAAAATATATTGTTCGCTGCAAACATGATGATCTTAAATTTATTAATTATTAATTTACGGAAATATCTGCAGATTAGACACTGTGTCAAGAACAAATTCAATGCAAGTGATAACCCTGTTTATGCCTATCTTCAGTTGCCATATGAAGCTCAGACTGCTTCTGTGTGTTACAAATCAATGCTTAATGTAACTGCAGATACCTGTAATAACCTGAAAACTATATGGCAGAAGGATTTGGGGATAGATATCCATTAAATCGACTGGCTGTACATCATTTCTAATGTGGGTAAGAATATAAGGGAAGCTAGGGGGAAATTCATTCATTACAAAGTAGTACATAAATATTATTATACACCATCTAGGCTTTACAGAATGGGTATAGCTAGAAATAATCTATGCTGGAAATGTGAGGAAGAGGAGGGTACTTATTTACATATGATTTGGGAATGTTCCTTAGTTCACCCATTCTGGTGTAAAATTCTGGGAGTAATGGAAGAGTGGATGGGATCTAATTTACCTGTGGAACCAAGTCTATGCCTTCTTGGAGATAAATCAGTGGTACCCAACGTAGCAAAAAATGTGTTTACCCTAATTAAGATTGGTTGTATTACAGCTGCCAGGATGATTTTACGCAATTGGAAATGCCCCAAAACCCCAGACTTGAAAGATTGGATTGATCGGATGATTGAAATTGCTTCATACGAGAGCATGTTAGGGAGACTGCATAGTGAGGGAGAAATGGAAAAAACATGGGATCATTTTTGGCAACATATAAAAATGGTTTGAATAAGTAGGACTGATTAACAACTGTTTAATTTCCATGTGCTTTTGTTATGATTGTATTCCACTGATGGTGACTAGTGGCTGAATGTGTTATTGCAAAGATGATTATTGAATGCTGTGATGATGTACTTTTAAGTTTTGACTGTTGAACAATAAAAAAAAAAAAAAAAGTTGAATTAAAAAAAAAAATATTAATTTACTATTAATAAATGTGTAAAACTGCATAAAATGGAAATACTCAAAGTAAGCTAACTACGTTACCTCAGATGGATGAATGGTTGGATTCCACAACTGGTAAAATAAAACATATATAAGACAATACAACATTTACTGTAGGAGCCATACAATTTACTGGTGACTTAATTAAAAAAAAAAAAAAAAAAAAAAAAAAAAACCGTTCTATTGCGCTTCTGACTTGGCAGTGAAATTCGCCGACTTTGGGTGCGTAAGATGTAAAAGATTCTATGGTCTAGTTAGTATTTTCACCCCATAATGGCGGCCGCGCTACCGGAGCACCATCTAGTGGCTGTTGCCAAAAAAGTATCAAAGTGTCGCCTCTTGGGTTCTAAGCTCTTTGATTGCGCCATACCCGCGTTACCCTCGGTTTCCAGTTTTATTTTGTAGAAACCATGGAAACACCAAAGACGCTTTAATATTTACATGTTTTAATAGACAAGGGAACAACTGTTTTGATATATTTATAGACAGAAAACGAATTATTGTTATATAGCTCAACACGTTTAGTATTATTGTTTAAATCTAATTTTCTTGATTTTTGCGAGTACCATGCTTTACCATGCCTCAGAGAAAAACACCATTTTGTCAAGTGGCTAACACAGCATAATCAGATGCAGCTTTATTTTTACTAACAGTAATACAGCATTTTCTCCATCATACAATACGTTTTAAAATTAATTGCATGCCATTTATCAACACAAGCCATCCAGCATTTAATATTCTAAAATCGATCTAGTTTATTGCAATGTGCAACAAGTGTCTCACAGCAGCCGCCGAGCGAACGCACAGAGTAACGTTATAACATTTTCAACACACTCCTAATATGATAAACAGAGCTGCGTTACCTCATACTCATGACTTGAAAAGCGGAAGCAGCGCCGGTGACTGTGACATAATAAAAGTTCCGCTGCTCGTGAGGCGTGTGTTGCGCAATCGCTCCAGCGGCTTCGTTCAGCTCCCACAACACTCGGTCCTGCTCTGCTTCATACTACAGTAACGTTAATAATCACATCCATGAACATGATTTCTTCCCGAGTCCTATCCCAATTGTTTTCTACAGCTGTGCGGTGAAGACCACATGTCCCAAGATTCCGCGCTCAAACTTGGCGTCATCAAGCTACGCCTTTGTTTTGAATAGGCCTTTAGCGACCTCTAGCGGACAGAAAATATTACATATTGCAGCTTTAATGCATAAATGGGGACAGCGCCATCTGTCTGCTGCGTGATGGCATTTAGTGTATGAAATAGCAGCAGAGATAACGAGACATGCTGTGGGTGAGCTGCACGTTTTGAGCATGGAGAATTATCAGTTTAAAGTGTTCAAAACATATATTAGTGATGGCGAAATGAAGCTTTGCGAAGCACCGAGGCTTTCCCCTCAACTGTATCGTAGGCTCATTACTCGAAGCTTTTCAAAACAGCGCACACTAACGACATCTTGTGGTCAAAAGGTGGAAAAGGCTGCCTTTGCGTCCCAGAAGACCCAGCCATTTTTGAACTGTCATGTAATAAGTCTGTTTCTGCTATGAAAAGTGTACAAAATGGGCAAGCTTAGGCATATATTACCAAAATAAACGAAGATTATCATAGAATGGTCAGTTGAAGTACTTATGAACTGGGAATAAATACAAACTGAACATGCACAAAACAACACATGTACATATTTATTCGTATTATAACTTATTCTTATCAAAAAAGCGAATGACACTTGACACCTACGCAAAGTTTCGCGTTATTTGAATCAGAATCCGAAGCAGTCACGTGGTTGTGTGCGAAAACGAAGCTTCGGACGTCACCGATCACATGGTTATGGCAAAACGAATCAAGCTCCGACACAGTGCTTCACTGTGAGATGTTTCGTTTTTTGATACAAGCTTCGAAGCTTCGGTGTTGAACGTCACATCACTAATATAAATAACTGCTTTATTGTGGATATATCCAGCAATGAACTTGTTATTTTGACTTTGTATTACGAGGCCCAATCGTAATTAATTTGTGCATTGTCTGTTTTTTATGTAGAACTGATTTATTCTCCATGAAGTTTTCCCTTATTTCCACATTTTGTATCTCCATTGTGCAGGTATGTTGTAAGATATGTTGTTTTAATGTGTTAAATGGATTAATTATTGGTTTGAATTGAATTGCACATTTTTACCACTAGATGGGTATGTTTCCCTTCATATTGAATTTAATTGAATTGTTCAGATTTAATCGTTGATTCAGTATTTCATTGATTTGTGATTCATTCATTGAAGATGTTTATTATAATTGTCAATCTACAAAATTTACATTTATACGATCAAAACGCTAAAAGATTTCATTGATTTAAAAAGATTAAAAAGAAAGTACTGTTTTAAATAAACAGAGGCAGAGATAATGTGACATGCGGTGGAACTGATTTATTCTCCATTAAGTTTTACCTTATTTCCACATTTTGTATCTCCATTGTGCAGCTCCACTCGGCAGAAAGATCGCCCAGGCAAGACCGTCACACTTGACACCATCCAGAGTTAAAGCCAAACAACCTGTAAAAGCAGAAGTAGCTGCAAGTCAGCGAACTATGATTGAGACATTGAATAAGATACCCAGCGCTTCAGATAAAGCAAAGTGGATCACTAGGTCAATTGCTATTTTTATATGCAAAGACATTCAATTAGGCCTATAATGCCGTTGTAGAGAATGGTGGATTCAGAAACATGCTTCACACTTTGGAGCCACGTTACGTCATACTGTCAAGAAAGTTTTTTCTCAGATACAGTCATGCCTACACTCTACAAAGGTATCAAGTCAGATGTAATAAATTCACTAGAAAGAGCATGACGAGTCGCTTTAACCTGCGACGCATTGACTTTTTATTTAGTGCCTTTTTTCATATCACATCTTAGTAATCATCATAAATTAGGTATCATTTGAAAGCTTATGAACTCAAGATTCAGACAATGAAAACCATTTTGAAATCGGATGTTGCGTTACCATGGAAATGGTACTTTAATTTCTTTTAGTGAGCTCCTCCCCTAGTGGGTGATGTCAGGATTCATATTACAATATTTATTTGGTAACACTTTACACTAAGGTTCATTAGTTAAACATTAATGTATTTAACATGAACTAACCATGAGCAATACATTTGTTACTGTATTTACTAATCTTTGTTAACGTTAGTTAATTAAAATACAGTTGTTCATTGTTAGTTAATGCACTGTGAACTAACATGAACAAATGTTAACTTTTAATAATGTATTAGTAAATGTTGAAATTAATAAAGATTAATAAATGCTGTAGAAGTGCAGTTCATTATTAGTTTATGTTAACTAATGAACCTTATTGTAAAGTGTTACCATTTATTTTAGTTACTTTATAGTCAAAACTTTTTCTAATCTTGACAAAACATGTGGTCAGAAAGGTCTCACAGTTCCAAATTTGCCAACTGTTTTGTGGTAGAAGTGATATTTGGACAGAAATTAATAAATTTAAAAAGACAGGAGACACTTGTCACAATTTCTGATTTTAATTCGTCAGAAAATATTAGATAGATTCAATGTAAAAAAAAAAAAAAAAAAAAAAAACTTTATATTTGGTGTCCTTATGTAATTAAAAAAAATAAAAAGCTGCAGATGTTTTTAAAAATACAAGTGCAATGGGTAACACTTTACAATAAGGTTGTATTAGTTAACATTAGTTAATGCATTAGTTAACATTAACTAACCATGAACAACACCTCTGTTGAGCATTAGTTAATGTTTGTTAACGTTAACTCACGCATATATTAATGCATGTATTCATGTTAACTGCACAATTAGTTAACATTAGTTAATGCATTAGTTAACATTACCTAACCATTAACAACACCTCTGTTCAGCATTAGTTAATCATTGTTAACGTTAACTCGCACATATATTAATGCATCTATTCATGTTAACAGCGCAAGTAGTTAACATTAGTTAATGCACTATAATATGAAATGGTAACACTTTACAATAAGGTTGTATTAGTTAACATTAGTTAATGCATTAGTTAACATTAACTAACCATGAACAACACCTCTGTTCAACATAAGTTAATGTTTGTTAACATTAACTCATGCATGTATTAATGCATCTATTCACGTTAACAGCGCAAGTAGTTAACATTAGTTAATGCATTAGATAAAATGAACTAATCATGAACAATGCCTCTAAATAGCTTTAATGTTTTAATGTTAACTTACTGTACTTACATTAATTTATGTAGCAGTTGACACATTTCTAACTCACCACTCACACTAAAGGTAAAAATGCCATTGTGTACCTTATCAGCATTATTTATTAACAAGGCATAGATTTGGGCTGTAAACATAATTCTGAAGTGGAAACCATCTGAACATGAACAGATATGTTGTTCATGTTTATATGCACTTTACTATCATTATTTAAATTCAACAAAGCATTCATTAATGGAATTTGTGAACCTTATTGTAAAGTGTACACTATTTCAACATTAACTGATGTGTTACTAACATTTGTTGACCCTTTATTAACATGACTTACCATTAACAAAGCATTTATTAATGGAATTTGTGAAACTTATTGTAAAGTGTGCACTATTTCAACATTAACTGATGTGTTACTAACATTTGTAGACCCTTTATTAACATGACTTACCATTAACAAAGCATTCATTAATGTAATTTGTGAACCTTATTGATTTTACTGAACCTTAAATGAGTGAAAGCCATTCTTCAAATACATTTTCAGAACCTTTATTACCAGCCTGGTCTCATTGTTAATACGTAGGTATTAATACGTAAGTTTCAAAGACACAAAAAGTACATTTTTGTATGTTTAGAAAGGTGCTGAAACGTACAACATTGACGTATTTATAGCACTAAATCGTAAAAATACTTACTATATTTTTACGAATATATTTACAAATCTTTCATGTCATAATGATAAAGATATATGCATAATTTTCCTTTTATCGTTTTGTAGATAAATGTAAGATCCCTAAACCCCATCCTGAACCTATACCCATTTTATACAGAATGTTAAAATAATAAAACATAATGGAAATAAATGTTCAGGAAAATGACAATTTTAGTAAAAATAAAACATTAAAACGATATTTTGAGCCACTAATCCACACCTACCCCTAAACCTACCCATAACCATTTCTTAAAACTCCGTACTATTATAAATAAAAGAATAACAGACAAACAAGCATAATAACAATAATTTATTTTTGCGAAAATGTCAAAGGTGGTACCAAAAGTAGTTCAAATCATGATGAGTTCCAGTCGCATTCCTCTCTGGCGGTAATAGTTTTTATAGGGTTCAGAGCAGAATTTAAGCTATTAATCCATGAAATAATGAATCCGGCTTCTCTCCGTGAGGGCCCACACTCATTTCAAATGTCAGTCCACTGAAACACGGCATGTCGCAATCTGTGACGAAGCAGGTGAGATCCAATGAGCGTTTGATATCAGTGCTGTAAACCATGCCGTAAAGCTTCTCGAAGGCGCAACTTTCAAATTTGAATCATAACGAGCGTGGACTTTGACTATGAATGTCGCTGCTGAGAATGAAGATGAAGATCGCCGGAAAAAGTGCAGAATTTGGATCTGTTCCTCACAAACATATGGATTATAAAGATTTGGAGTACAGCGAACAAATAAAGTTGATGTGATTTGGGAATTTATGTTGTGCATTGGTGTATCTTATGCATTGTCAGTCGCTGCATAGGAGAAAACGCCTTCTGTGTTGCACAGCAAACAAACTAAATATTACAAAATGGTTAAACAATTACAGATATATATATTTTTTTTCATTTAAATGCTTTGTTAATGGTAAGTCATATTAATAAAGGCTCTCTATTAGTGTTACTGGATCTTAGTGCTGCATTTGACACTATTGATCACAATATTCTTTTAAATAGACTCGAAAATTATGTTGGCATTAGTGGAATTGCACTGTCATGGTTCAAATCATACTTATCTGACCGTTATCAGTTTGTAGTAGTAAACGAAGAGATGTCATATCGATCACAAGTTCAATATGGAGTACAGCAAGGCTCAGTACTAGGACCGTTGCTGTTCACTCTGTACATGCTACCCTTAGGAGATATCATTAGGAAGCATGCCGTTAGTTTTCACTGTTACGCTGATGATACTCAGCTCTATATTTCTTCGCGCCCTGACGAAACTTACCAATTCACAAAATTAATGGAATGCATAGCTGATATAAAAAATTGGATGACCAGTTATTTCCTACTACTAAATTCAGAAAAAACAGAGATTCTAATTTTTGGACCAAAAACTTCTTCACGTAATAACATGGAATACTGTCTAACACTTGATGGCTGCTCTGTTAAGTCTTCGTCGTCAGTTAGGAACCTGGGTGTGCTCTTTGATACCAATCTTTCATTTGAAGGCCATGTTTCTAGCATCTGTAAAACCACATTCTTCCATCTTAAAAATATATCTAAACTACGACATATGCTCTCAATGACAAATGCAGAACATTTAGTTCATGCGTTCATGACCTCAAGGCTAGATTACTGTAACGCTCTACTGGGTGGTTGTTCTGCTCGTCTGTTAAACAAACTACAGCTCGTACAAAATGCAGCAGCTAGAGTTCTTACTAGAACTAGGAAGTATGACCATATTAGCCCAGTTTTGTCAACACTGCATTGGCTTCCTGTTAAACATCATATAGATTTTAAAATCTTGCTAATTACTTACAAAGCACTAAATGGTTTAGCTCCCCAGTACCTGAGCGAGCTCTTAATGCATTATAGTCCTTCACGTCTATTGCGATCTCAGAATTCAGGCCAGCTGATAATACCTAGAATATCAAAATCAACTGCAGGCGGTAGATCCTTCTCCTGTTTGGCACCTAAACTCTGGAACAATCTTCCTAGCATTGTTCGGGAAGCAGACACACTCTGTCAGTTGAAATCTAGACTAAAAACGCATCTCTTTAACCTGGAATATACATAACACATTATCAATTTATTTTTCCAAATCCATTAAAGGATTATTAGGCTGCATAAATTAGGCAGCCGGAACCAGGAACACTTCCTATAACACCAGATGTACTCATTACATCAGAAGAAGAATGGCATCTACGCTAATATTAGTCTTTCTGTTTATCCCGAAGGTTTACCGTAGTCAACCGGATCCGGGCCGTATCCAGGTGAGATTGACACGACCACAACGTACCCCTGAAGTATCAGCAGAGATTGAGTCAACTAGATCATCCATTGTGAAGGCCTCATCAACACGACAGCCAGTGGCACAGTTCCTCAACAAACCGTCCATACCCGCGTGATGAATGCGATCCTCAACTGGATTGAACTGGAATAAATACTTTGAATGTTGCGATCCTATCGGGCTTATGATAGCTACCTGAATCGTAACAAAGCACTGTTTGCCAGAGGAGAACTGGCCCCCCAACTAAGCCTGGTTTCTCCCAAGGTTTTTTTCTCCATTTTAACACCTATTTGCCACCTGTTTGCCACCTGATGTCACCTGTTGGAGGTTGGGTTCCTTGCCGCTGTCGCCTTTGGCTTGCTTAGTTGGGGACACTTGACATTTGACATTTGATATTCAACAGTGCTTTGCATCTGCCTGCATTGACACCATTTTCTTTAAGAGCTGCTGTGCAGCCAAAATTATATACCAGTTATTACTGTAAAGCTGCTTTGACACAATCTGCATTGTAAAAAGCGTTATATAAATAAAGGTGACTTGACTTGACTTGACTCTACAAATAGTAACACATCAGTTAATGTTGAAATAGTGTACACTTTACAATAAGGTTCACAAATTGCATTAATAAATGCTTTGTTAATGGTAAGTCATGTTAATAAAGGGTCAACGAATGTTAGTAACACATCAGTTAATGTTGAAATAGTGTACACTTTACAATAAGGTTCACAAATTCCATTAATGAATGCTTTGTTGAATGTAAGTAATGATAGTGAAGTGCATATAAACATGAACAACATATCTGTTCATGTTCAGATGGTTTCCACTTCAGAATTATGTTTAGGCCTACAGCCCAAATCAATGCCTTGTAATTAAATAATGCTGATAAGGTACACAATGGCATTTTTACCTTTAGGGTAAGATGGTGAGTTAGAAATGTTCACCCTTAGTATGTCAACTGTTACATAAACTAATGTAAATAAGTACAGTAAGTTAACCTTAAAACATTAAGGCTATTTACAGGCATTGTTCGTGATTATTTCATATTATAGTGCATTAACTAATGTAAACTACTTGCGCTGTTAACATGAATAGATGCATTAATATATGTGTGAGTTAACGTTAACAATGATTAACTAATGCTGAACAGAGGGGTTGTTAATGGTTACGTAATGTTAACTAATGCATTAACTAATGTTAACTAATTGTGCAGTTAACATGAATACATGCATTAATATATGCGTGAGTTAACGTTAACAAACATTAACTAATGCTCAACAGAGGTGTTGTTCATGGTTAGTTAATGTTAACTAATGCATTAACTAATGTTAACTAATACACCTTATTGTAAAGTGTTACCACGTTTTCATATATGTCTCTCACTCTGTTTGCAAGTGTAACTGTGTTACTATGGTTACCAATGTTTATAGTGGCAGATTAATTTCGATCTGTAATCAAACTGACTGGAAGTACCTTTGCATTACACGGTCAAACACCTTCCAGCCAATCAGAATCGAGTATTTAAACAGACCAAGGTATAAATATATATATACACAGTTATACATATATGCAGTAGGGGTTTCATCTTCAGCTGGCTGGCAGGGGCAGCCACTGACAGGTCACGTGACCTGCCAGTGGCGAGCCGGTGGCTGTAAGAGTGTAACGCATTCCCTATCACTCTCACTGCATGGAAATACATTATTTTATTATTATGAAAAATTTCCTATGACTCTATTCTATAGTATGATTGACGTTTTAGGTGAGTTTATCCCAATTAAAGCAGTCAAATGAACATGATAATGACTGGTTGCTTACTGCCACCAGTCATGTAAAAATATTTTTGAAAAAATATTTTATTCAAATATTATGCTATGTCCTCTGTGACACCAGGACTCAGTTTAAAAAATAAAAAAGACATGAAATGACACGTAGGCAAAAAACAATTTTTAGTTTGTTTTTAGGTTTCAGAATTTTTTTAATCAAACTTTGTATAAAGATGATTCTCAACTAATGCTATGAAAGATATAACAGAAAGAATTGATATATGATTTTACTTTAAGCAACATGTAAAATGTCCATAAACGGGTAGTCCCTTTCAATACAATGCATACACTGTATCTAATTTGCATATTAATGTGTTCTTGGAGCAATATGTAATGAAAAAACAAGAAGTGTAATAGAGGAGTAATGATAGGCAACATTTTCATAATAATATGTAATATTTCGTAGGAATATTGATATATAATTTATTTCCCTATTCACTTGTTACATTTACATTTATTAATTTAGCAGACGCTTTTATCCAAAGTGACTTATAAGTGAGGAATACAATAAGCGAGTCATCGTGAAGAGGCAAATAGACACAAGAAGTGCTCACAATACAAGTTTCAGACCTTGCTTAGAGTAGCATAAGCTAGAATAGGGAAGGATTAAAGGAAGAGAATGCTTTATTTTTTTTGTTTTTTTTTTGTTTCGTTGTCGTGCAGGGACATGCACAGACATTTTGGGGGGCAGGGGCTCAAGTGGAAAAAAGTGCACTTCTCATAATTATTTATTTAAAAAAAATAACCAAAACATTAAATATATTAACTGTCACGGTCACTGTCATGTTCTGATGTCTTATCACATTAAACTACGTGTTTTGAGAATCTTTGTCTTCCTTCGTCCTGTTTTCTGCAGCAGTACCTGACAGAATACCGGACCAAAAAAATGGACAGCGCAATGAAGTTTGCACCTGAGCCACGATTTTTTTTGTTCTTCACCAAGGAGTTTTTTTTCGTCTAGCACTCACCTGCCCCTACGACGATGAGACCCTAAAGTCGTTGTTCTGGATCGGGGCTAACTTCCACCATCCCGTTGACCTCCCAGACACCACCGGACTAAGCTGGAGAGATGCAATCATCCGGTGTCTGGAGAGCGTCACGTCCCGGTCCAGAACACTGCCAGACCCAGAGCCCGAATCTCCTCCACGGACCGCGGAGTACTCGTGTGAGCCCCCCGCAGACGGAGAGTTTCCACCGGCCACGACGTGTCAACTAGAGCCCGAAACTACGAGGACAGACGTGACCATCGCCCCGGAAGGGGAACTCCATCTGACGTCTGACCAGGGGTGTGAGCCCACAACATCTGCAGATGACGGAGAGACGTCCACGGAGAGGAAGGACTGGCTGATTGATTTCAGTGAGGATTCAACTCACACCCTATCCCACCCGGTATCGTCATCAGCAGCAGCATTATTTTCTATGGACTACACAATGAACTCTGACCTCCTTACCGTTGATCTGCCCACGCTGACGTCACCGCAGTGCTAAGCCAGTCCTCCAGTCCCATCGCTGCCGGATGTCTCCAGCCCTGCGCCGGGGAATCCCTGTGACGTCGAGCCGCAGGTCGTTCATCCATCCGCAGCGCCCAAGCAAGAGGATCCTGTGGCTTCACCTCCCGCCGTTGACCTCTTCTCTCCTTCTCGGCCCGTCGACCTTCCGGCTCCATCCAGGCTCCTCCCACCTACGGTTCCACCGGAGACCCTCCGACTGACGGCTCCTCCGGTCTCCCTCGTCCGGCCGGATCCCCCTTGGTCAGTCGTCCCACCTCTTCCGCCACAGACTTGTGGGCCGTCCGTTCCACTCCATCCCTCCACCTCTATGGCTACAGGGGGTTCCTCCTTCCCCTCGGGGTCGCCTCTGTCCTCCATCGCACCGGCGTCACCTCAGCCCTCAGGATCTCCAGTTCTACCTTCACCGGTCATCGCCGTGACATCACTGGGGTCTCCTAAGCCTGCGATGTCGCAGGAGTTCGCCAGCTCTCCGTCTGCGCCCCTGGATCCACCTGCTGAGTCTCTATCGGTCGTCCCCCAGATGCCTTCAGTCCGCCCAACACCATCTGGGCTCCTCCCCTCCTCGACTCTGCCGTGGACTGTCGGTTCTGGGGAGCTCTGGGTCTGCGCCATCGGCCATCCTCCATCAACGCCGCCAGGGGATCGTTGTCTTCCCTTTACCACTCCACCATCATCACTCCGCCCACCTCCAGGACTGTCACGGTCACTGTCATGTTCTGTTTGTTTTGATTGTCATGTGCTTCTCTGTTCCCGCCACTCATCAGTCACAATGGACACTAATCATCTCCACAGCTGTTTGTCATTTACCTTTGTGTATTTAGGTTCCTGCCTGAGTTCAGTTCTTTGTCCAGTATTGTCTTTATGTACGTGTTGCTACCTGTTGCCTGTCTGATCACATTAAACTACATGTTTTGAGAATCTTCATCTTCCTTCGCCTGTTTTCCTGCAGCAGTACCTGACATTAACAACTCTGACTTCCTTACCAATTTATTTTAATTCCCCCACACTCACGCAGTTGTTTCATACTCCACAGATTTCTACAAAATAATCAGTTCAAACAGAGACCTTGGTCTTCTTTAGTATTCACTAGGTTTATCACAACAGCAAAGGAAACTATGCCTAAATGTGCTTGTTTTCTATGCTACTATTTAAGTAGCTATATATTTAGAATAAATGACTGCACCAAGGAGCGGGACATAGTTTCACTAATAATTTGTTTATTTTGCTCAAATCAATAAATCGTTTTAATTATTTTGGTGTTATTGGAACATTTCTTTCATGTAGTGGACAATTTTAAGATTATGGTCTATTTTTGCTTCCATGTCTTCGTTTACTCTATGGAAAGAAAACTTCCAAAATACACATTTAGATGGTGTTTGTTTTAAGCCTACTACCCTCCGTCTGTTTGCATCTGTAGATTTCTTCTAAATTAACCAAAACAAGCTAATCTGCATATTTAAACACATCAAGAGTCTTTTCCCCTGAAATGTTAAAAGTGCATAATATGTATTATAACAAATGCCTACAGAGAGCGGCAAAAGCCTGGTAATTGTTGTTGTTACACAGCACGATTAAATCCTTGTTTTTGGCGAACCAGCACAATTAAAAATATAATATTAGTTAAATATTATAGTTGTCACAATTTGTCAGCCAACAGCAAACACGAGGTGGGGCAGGGCGCGCGTGTGTGCGGGAATGGCGTGTCACGTTGACGGAGGGAGGGCATCTGAACTCGACAAAGCCGACCTGATATATAGTATTTTTTTATTCAGTAAATATATTTGTTTGACAGGGAAGCTGTGCACAAACAGGAATATATATTCATTTATTTAAAAAAAAAAAAAAAACACCAGAAAAAAGGGCACTTTCTCTCGAGGAAGAAAAAGGGCAGGTGCTCAAGCCCCCTTTTATGTCTATGTGTCTCCCAAGCCTGATAAACATGCTTTAATTCCTGGGTCCTGTACCATGAAGCCGGATTAACTGGCCAGGTAAGTTTCAGATTAGTTTTCGCCAATCCTGAGTTTTAGGTACCATGAAAGTGACTTGGATTTTAGCGGTGTTCATCACCACAGTAACTTATGCTCCACAGCCAGCCTGCTCCAGGTTTTGTTCTGGGTAAGAGATTTCAAACCAAAATTGGACCAATCAGATGTGAGTAAAGTGACACTGACACCAAAGCCACTGGAAGGCAAGCCTGCAACCTTTAGCCAAAAAAGCGTAACGGCTAATGCTAACGCCCCGCCCCTGGCGGTACGCAGAGAAGGAGACCAAAGGCTGTTTTTTGAATGGATGTCAATGGATGAGAGGCTTCACTTTGGTGATTAAACCGCTTTTGTGGGGAGATAGCTAATCATTTAATTAATTGACAGCCTGTTTGCTAATCTTCAGCATGTTTTACACTAAACAATACTTTCGTTGGGAACTATATGTACATTTTAGCTTGATAAAAATGTATTTTTTAAGATAAGGCAGACTAGGGAACGTTGCATCTGATGTCACTGCCATTACACGATAGGCTGAGAAGAGCCGCACGTGATTAAGTTAGCCGTTACGCTTTCTCCAATGGTAAGAGATACAGACCCTCTTATCTCCCCATTATATACAATCTCTGCTGACACATCCAACGCAATAAAGTCACTCCTCCAGTTTCTCTTCCTCCAAATTAAAGGTCACTTTAGTAAAAACAAATATTTAACGATGAAATTGTATGGCTTTAATGATAATTAGAATATTTTTATGATTATATAGGCTATGATTTATATACAGTCAAACCAAAATTTATTCAGACACCTTCAACATTTCACACATTATCTCAGTTTATTCGCTATATTATATATAAATATGACAAGAACTCAGAGTTAAACTGTGTCAGAAAAAAAAATAATCTTGATTATGTCAGATATCACTTAAGCAAAACACGGTCAGGTCAAAGTGAATAATTTTTGGTCCCAAATTTTTTTATCAATTTTACTGGTAGTCCACTGTATGAAGAATTTTTGGGTATAATATGTCACAGTTTACTTTATTTTGCTATCCTCACTTACATAAATGAACTATAGTGTCCTGCACCCACTAGTAAAAATATATCAAAAATGTCTGAATAATTTTTGGTTTGACTATGATCTATATTATTATAAATCCATTACACAAGCAATTTTAGTTTATCAGTTATTATTAAGCATTTAGTTTAAATAAATATTAATACAGATAATATGTAATATAAATAAGTTGTAAAATCAATAGAAAACTCTTTAAAAATGACTACATGTGACCTTACATGTTTATATATATGTATATATATATATATATATATATATATATATATTATCAACTATATACAGGTGCATCTCAATAAATTAGAATGTCATGGAAAAGTTAATTTATTTCAGTAATTCAACTCAAATTGTGGAACTCGTGTATTAAATAAAATCACTGCACACAGTACTTTAAGTCTTTGGTTCTTTTAATTGTGATGATTTTGGCTCACATTTAACAAAAACCCACCAATTCACTATCTCAATAAATTAGAATACTTCATAAGATCAATAAAAAAAAGGATATTTTAAACGGAAATGTCAGGCTTCTGAAAAGTATGTTCATTTCTATGCACTCAATACTTGGTTGGGCCTCCTTTTGCATGAATTACTGCATCAATGCGGCGTGGCATGGAATCAATCAGCCTGTGGCACTGCTCAGGTGTAATGGAAGCCCAGATTGCTTTGATAGCGGCCTTCAGGTCATCTGCATTGTTGGGTCTGGTGTCTCTCATCTTCCTCTTGACAATACCCCATAGATTCTCTAGGGGGTTCAGGTCAGGCGAGTTTGCTGGCCAATCAAGCACAGTAACACCATGGTCATTGAGCCACCTTTTGGTACCTTTGGCAGTGTGGGCAGGTGCCAAATCCTGCTGGAAAATAAAATCAGCATCTCCATAAAGCTTGTCAGCAGAAGGAAGCATGAAGTGCTCTAAAATTTCCTGATAGATGGCTGCGTTGACTGTGGACTTCAGAAAACACAGTGGACCAACACCAGCAGATGACATGGCAGCCCAAATCATCACTGACTGTGGAAACTTCATACTGGACTTCAAGCTACATGGTTTCTGTGCCTCTCCACTCTTCCTCCAGACTCTGCGACCTTGAATTCCAAATGAAATGCAAAATTTACTTTCATCTGAAAAGAGCACTTTGGACCACTGAGCAACAGTCCAGTTCTTTTTCTCCTTACCCCAGGTAAGACGCTTCTGACGTTGTCTTTGGTTCAGAAGTGGCTTGGTACGTGGAATGTGACAGTTGTAGCCCATTTCCTGAAGACGCCTGTGTGCGGTGGCTCTTGATGCACTGACTCCAGCTTCAGTCCACTGTAATCAGTGGTACTGTAATCATCAAAATGAAAACAAAAAAGTCTGGAAATATTTTAATTTATGTCTAATAAATCTAGAATATATTTAAGTTTTACTTTTTGAATTAAATTACAGAAAAAAAAAAAAAAAAACTTTTTCATGATATTCTAATTTATTGAGATGCACCTGTAAACTAACTTCACAAGTTCAACTTCACTGATACAGCAAGATATATATATATTTTTTATTTGTCTTCTTTCATGAACAAGTTTTTTCTTTAGTGTAAATGCATTTAAATTTTTCATTTTCTTCAATCTCTTAATCTTCAGAATTAAACTCATGAAACTCAGAATTATTTACAACACTTTCAAAATCATTGAATTCTGACTCTGTCAAAATTTGTGACTAGCTGGATGACTTCAGCTAGGGAAATATCATAGAGCTTAATTTTAATTCTGGACAACTCTCTCCTAAACTCAGAAAAATTTCTATGCACTGATGGCAAACTCTTAACTGTGTCAACCCCTTTTACCCTACTCTGAGCCTTTTGTCTCGCTCCACACACTTCACCTGCATTTACATCTTTATCCATCAATCCAGTATTGATATTGTCCTATATTCTACATAAAGACTGTAAGTCATCATAGCTTTCATCTGACTGTTGGTCTTTTGAGTCACTTTTGGTTGATGCTTTGTTACGGCCAACTTCTGAGTGAGACGAGACACTCAAGTGTGCAACTGTTTGTTCTGCTCTTCCAACTTAGCAATACATTGGATTTGTTCTTGTGCAATGAATAGAGTAAATTCCCTGTGGCAGCAGATAATGCCCTTCATATTGTAGGATTACAAATTTAAGAATCTGTTTAAGATCTGCTGATCCTACATCCTGACATAACCTCACATGAAATACTAAGGTGAAGTATATTGTATTTAACATTTTGAGGTAAAGATAATGACAATTTAAGGAGATCAAGGCAGGCAGCCCAGGTGTCTGTAACATTACCCTTTTGTCTTCATGCACTTCCTGACCATTTGGCAGGACAAGCTCAAGATACAGCGGTGCCTTTGTCTCTATGATAATGTAAAGGTATGGGCGATACTGTCAGACTGAGTGGATTAGCACCTATGCATTTGAATGACACCGTTATGCTGATTAGATCATGGCTGGGAAATGTAGGGAAAGGGCTGATTCCTGCCCTGCATTTGCATGCTTTGTTTAGATTGTCTCCACCTCTACTCTATGTATCCCTCCCCCTCGAATGTATATGAAATACCAAGTAGACTGCTATTGTTGGACTTGGATGACTACAGCGACGCACAGCGTGTTTCTCAATAAAGAGTAACTTCTGCTTGAAAGATATCCCAACGTCTCGTGGTCTCTGCTTTGATGAGGAAAAAGTTTCCTACAGTTTTGGCACCGTGGCCCGGATAGAGCTTCTCACCTCAATCCTGATTGAAACTTCAAGCACAACAAAGATCTGATCCAAAAGAAGATCCAAGCTGAATTTTCCTGTACACCCAAGGGTTGGTGAGTGATACTCTATCCAAAAGAACCATTAAGACCAGTACAAAGTTGTTATCCTCTGCGCCGTCAGAGAAGAGTTAACAGACAGCTGTAGGGTTTGGTTAACTAAGTTATCCTCTAAAAATGTTCTTTTAGAGATGAAGTTTATCCTCTGTTCAGGCAGGGAAGATTAGCATTACGTGCTAATATTGGTTTATCCTCTGTAAAGTTAGGGAAGTTTTATCCTCTGCTTTATAAGGGAAGGTTGTTTATCCTCTGTTTAATCAGGGAAGGTGGTGTGTTAACAGAATAGTCATCCTCTACTTTGCTAGAGAAGAAGGTTCATCCTCTGTTAATTCAGGGAAGGTTACAACTGTTACAGTGTATAAGCAAGTTGGTTCTACTCTGCTCACCAGAGAAGGTTGAATACATTACGATGTGTATTAACTAGGTTAACCTCTGCTCTGTCAGGGAAGTGTTGAAGTGTATTGTTGTGCCAGAAAGACATTACAAAATGTTGAGAAAGAACGCTAGACTAATTCCAACAACTGAGAATGGTGGACTAGCTACCCCTTTATGGACAGATAGTGAGTTCAAATCATTGTTAGGAAAGCACATGGACTCAATAGTGACTGAGTCAGTCAGATTGGATTTGACAAAGAAATTTGGGATTCATCCAGAAAAAGTTTGGTCTATTGAAGAATGCAAAAAGGTACTTGGTGCTTGTATTCGGAAGAAAAATATGAAGGGCATTATCTGCTGCCACAGAGAATTTACTCTATCCATTGCACAAGAACAAATCCAACGTATTGCTAAGTTAGAAAAGCAGAACAAACAGTTGCACACTCGAGTGTCTCGTCTCACTCAGAAGTTGGGCCTCAACAAAGCCTCAACCAAATGTGACTCAAAAGACCAACAGTCAGATGAAAGCTATCCTGACTTAAGAGTCTTTCTGTAGACTAGAGGGCAATAGCAATACTGGATTCATGAATAAAGATGTAAATGCAGGTGAAGTGTGTGGAGCGAGACAAAAGGCTCAGAGTAGGGTAAAAGGGGTTGACACAGTTACATCTGTAACCCCCATACTGCAGTTACAAGCAGTCAGTAACCGCTCTAGGTCCTGAAGACATAGAAAGACTTGCTGAGAGTTTGCCATCAGTGCAGAGAAATTTTTCTGAGTTTAGGACAGAGTTGTCCAGGAAAATGAAGCTCTATGATATGTCCCTAGCTGAAGTCACCCAGCTAATGTCACAAATCCTGAAAGAGTCAGAATTCAGTGATTTTGAAAGTGCTGTAAATAATTCTGAGTTTCAGAATTCCTGCAAAGGTGAATTGAGAGAAGGAGTTCTGAGAGTGTTACAGAACCTTGTTGGACCAAAGGTGGACTGGTCAAAGATCACTAGTTGTGTACAGAAGAAGGATGAAACTGTAAGTGAGTACACTGAAAGATTTTGTCAGTCAGCTGCAGCATACAGTGGAATAGCTGACACTCCAGAGAAGGTGTTAGAGGATAATGGACCACTGGTCCGCATGTGGTTTGATGGGCTTTCATCAGAATACAGAAATGCATTGCCTTTCTTAGACCTCACATGGTCCAATGGAACCCTGCAAAACAACTTGGATAGGTTAGCTATTTGGGAAAGAGACTCGGATGTCAAGACAAGAGTAAAGATTGCAGCAGCATCCTTTAAGGTCAACACAGAGAATCGACAGAAACGTAAATGTCCTAAGAGAGAAGGCAGTTGTCATTACTGTGGTAAACCTGGACATTGGATGAAAGAGTGTAGGAAAAACAAAAAGACATTTAAAGAAATGAACAGCTTTACTCAGCTCCTACTCAGTCTACTTGCTACAGTGAAACTGCCCCTCCCCTCTTCTCCAAACACTTGGAGCAACAGCTTGCTGACATGCTAACCATTTGGGCTGTGAGTGCTTAATTTCCCCAGTAATCTACAAGAAAGCTGAAAGACTCATTCTGAACAAAAGAAAGTTGACTGTCACTTCCACCATTTGGGGTACACTGGTTAAGTACACTCACAGCCTTAAATGTTATGCTACAGCACACTCCATTCACTTATCCATCCTCTATGGGTTATGATGTCTGCTATGACTGATGTTTCATTGAAAGATGGAGATGTAGCACAGTAAAGTTTACAAATTACCAACAGGGAGAGAATAGGACACACAGACCAGTGAGGAGCCCAGGGAAGAACCAAAGTGCATAAGGCCTCGGGGGCCAACCCTGTGGTGAAGACTTCCTCATAGGTTTCCCCCTCTCAGTTTATCCCCACCCTACTGGTCTATAGGTGTCAAATTGATTAAGACTAGGTTAAAAAAAGGAACAAAACCACTATACGATCACTAGAAGTTTATGATGATCAGAAAAATAGACAGAAAAACTGTACGATCATCAGAGGTCTAACGTACTAAAAATCTATGCATGAATACTGCTGGTCTGCTGTTTCTTTGTTTTCTTGTGTTGCAGGTATGTGTATATGCCATGACAGCTCATAAGCAGCACCTGGTGTAAAACATCACCTCAGATATCCATGTACAACCTTCATGACAATATCTGAGCAACTTGGAACAGACATGGAAATGCGTTGGAAATGGACTCTACAGGGAACAGACTCCACAGATATTCAGGCGCCATGGACTTTTAGGACTTCTGTGTCATCATGTAGTTTATACAACATGTTACCACCCTGCGTTGTATATGTGTGTCAACAGTATACTCAAGTTAAAGAACAACACTTATGTAAATGTTGGACATGACATAGAATAAGATGTATGTGCCTGTATCTGTTACAAGTTACATGACTGGAAGATGGGACTTATGTTAACAAACATAGGTTATAGAAGGGATTTAAGAAGGTTTAAATTTGTATTATGTGAGAGTTATTAGAACTCTCAAAGGGTGGACTGTAGGATTGCAAATTTACGAATCTGTTTAAGATCTGCTGATCCTACATCCTGACATAACCTCACATGAAATACTAAGGTGAAGTATATTGTATTTAACATTTTGAGGTAAAGATAATGACAATTTAAGGAGATCAAGGCAGGCAGCCCAGGCGTCTGTAACATTAACCTTTTGTCTTCATGCACTTCCTGACCATTTGGCAGGACAAGCTCAAGATACAGCGGTGCCTTTGTCTCTATGATAATGTAAAGGTATGGGCGATACTGTCAGACTGAGTGGATTAGCACCTATGCATTTGAATGACACCGTTATGCTGATTAGATCATGGCTGGGAAATGTAGGGAATGGGCTGATTCCTGCACTACATTTGCATGCTTTGTTTAGATTGTCTCCACCTCTACTCTATGTATCCTTCCCCCTTGAATGTATATGAACTACCAAGTACACTGCCTTAGTTGGACTTGGATGACTACAGCGACGCACAGCGCGTTTCTCAATAAAGAGTAACTTCTGCTTGAAAGATATCCCAACGTCTCCTGGTCTCTGCTTCGACGAGGAAAAAGTTTCCTACAATATTTTTCTTCCGAATACAAGTACCAAGTACTTTTTTGCATTCTTCAATGGACCAAACTTTTTCTGGATGAATCCCAAATTTCTTTGTCAAATCCAACCTGACTGACTCAGTCACTATTGAGTCCATGTGCTCTCCTAACAATGATTTAAACTCATTATCTGTCCATAAAGGGGTAGCTAGTGCACCTTGCTCAGTTGTTGGAATTAGTCTAGCGTTCTTTCTCAACATTTTGTAATGTCTTTCTGGCACAACAGTACTCTTTCAACACTTCCCTGACAGAGCAGAGGATAACCTAGTTTATACACATCGTAATGTATTCAACCTTCCCTGGCGAGCAGAGTAGAACCAACTTGCTAACACACTGTAAGAGCCTGACTTAAGAGAGGATGAACTTTCTACTCTAGCAAAGTAGAGCATTACTATATTCTGTTAACACACCACCTTCCCTGATTAAACAGAGGATACACAACCTTCCCTTATAAAGCAGAGGATAAATCTTCCCTAACTTTACAGAGGATAAACCATCTCTAGCAACATAGAGGATAACCACTTCCCTGGCAAAGCAGAGGATAAACTACTGTTAACACACTGTAACTGTTGTTAACCTTCCCTGGTTAAACAGATAAATCACCTTCCCTGTAAAGCAGAGAATAAATCTTCTCTAACTTTACAGAGGATAAACCTTCTCTAGCAATGTAGAGGATGACTAACCTGTTAACAAAACCCTGCAGCTGTTTGTTAACACTTCTCTGGCAGCGCAGAGGATAACCACATGTACTGGTCTGTAGCGGTTCTTTGGATAGAGTGACACTCACCAAATCATGGTTGAGATGGAAAAATTCAGTCTGGAGCGAAGTCAGGTGGGAAGCTCTATCCGGGTCATGGCACCAAAACTGTTGGAAATCTCAGAAGCAAAGACCAGAAGACTTCGATGTATCTTCAGCAGGATTCTTTATTGAGAACACGTGCTGTCGGTAGCTGCAGTCATCAAGTCTAACTAAGGCAGTGTATACATGATATTTTATAGGCATTCAGTGGGCAGTCCTTAAAGGTGTTGCCCTTACACACAGCCTTAGAAGTGACCACTAAAACAAAAGCATCTAAAGACAATACAGGCAATTACCCCCGACTGTGTAGATAATAGTACCCCAAATAGTATAAACAGTAGCTGGTCATGAGAACTAAGAATGCCCTCAGCATAACAGTGTCATTCAAATGCATAGGTGCTAATCCAATCAGTCTGACAGTATCGCCCATACCTTTACATTATCATAGAGACAAAGGCACAGCTGTGCCTTGAGCTTGTCATGCCAAATGGTCAGGATGTGCATAAAGACAAAAGGTTAATGTCTCAGACACCTGGGCTGCAAGACTTTATCTCCTTAGAATGTTAAACAATGCACTTCACCTTAGTATTTCATGTGATGTTATGTCAGGATGTAGGATCAGCAGATCTTAAACAGATTCTTAAATTTGTAATCCCACATATGCAAACTGAAATTGGTCAAGGAATGATTTAACCTGATCATGTGAGTGTGTTTCTTTCACTCAACTGTGTCTCCCAATTGTTTCTCACAGGAAGCTGTTTAATCTCACACAGAGACACTGAACTACCAAAATCAACCCCAAACCCAGCATAGAGGGGTTCAGTGAATGTGCAGTTGAATGTGTGTAAGTGTGTAAGTGTGTGTGTGTCAGAGACGCTGTAGAAGGACAGAGTACCGGCCGACCAGTTCAGAAACACTCCTACTCTGTTAGAGAATGAAGGGACAGATATTTCTGTGATCTTCTTATTGTGTCTGACAGAGAAACTGTTAATACAGTTCAGACTCCAGGACTTTTCATTGTATCCAAACACACAGTCATTACTCCATCCTTTCCTGCTGATTCCTTTATACGTCACTGATATATTAACCCACCCGCTCCATTCAACCTCCCAGTAACAGTGTCCAGTCAGACTCTCTCTACACAGAACCTGAGGATGGTCAAATCTCTCTGAATGATCAGGATATGGCTGCTTCTCCTCCACACGTGTCACCTTTCTGTTCCTCTCAGACAGAGTGAGATGAGTGTTTGCTGTGTTTAAATTCAGCGTGAGATCACATGCATCTGAACACAAGAAGAGAGATTATAACATTTATAACACAATAAAACAATGATTAAGTTGAGTGTGTGTCTGTGTGACCTACATTTCTGTGGTCCTGCTGTAATTCTGATCTCTCCTCCATGATCCACACTATAAAAACAAATTGTCACAGTCAATTTACATAATGATTATTTATAAAAATAAAAGTGGGTATTAAATTGAAAATGATTTTATCATCTAAATGCTCATGTTAATTTATCAAAAACAGACAAAATTAAGTAACATTTTTAAATTGCAAACATGAAAAGTCTGAACTGAGCTCATAAGGAACATGTGAATGACTTAAATTTTTGTCTGTTCGACAAACAAAAGTTATCATACACCGATCAGGCATAACATTATGACCACTGACAGGTAAAGTGAATAATACTGATTATCTCTTTATTACAGCACCTGTTAGTGGGTGGGATATATTAGGCAGCAAGTGAACATTTTATCCTCAAAGTTGATGTGTTACAAGCAGGAAAAATGGGCAAGCATAAAGGATTTGTGCGAGTTTGACACGGGGCAAATTGTGATGGCTAGACAACTGGGTCAGAGCATCTCCAAAACTGCAGCTCTTGTGGGGTGTTCCAAGGAAGGAACAGTGGTGAACCGGCGAAAAGGACATGGGCGGCCAAGGCTCATTGATGCATGTGGGGAGCGAAGGCTGGCCTGTGTGGTCCGATCCAACAGACAAGTTACTGTAGCTCATATTGCTCAAGAAGTTAATGCTGGTTCTGATAGAAAGGTGTCAGAATACACAGTGCATCACAGTTTATTGCGTATGGGGCTGCATAGCCGCAGACCAGTCAGGGTGCCCATGCTGACCCCAGTCCGCCGCCGAAAGCACCAACAGTGGGCACGTGAGCATCAGAACTGGACCACGGAGCAATGGAAGAAGGTGGTCTGCTCTGATGAATCACATTTTCTTCAAGATCATGTGGATAGCCAGGTGCGTGTGCGTCACTTACCTGGGGAACACATGGCACCAGGGTGCACTATGGGAAGAAGGCAAACTGGCGGAGGCAGTGTGATGCTTTGGGCAATGTTCTGCTGGGAAACCTTGGGTCCTGCCATCCATGTGGATGTTACTTTGACAAGCACCACCTACCTAAGCATTGTTGCAGACCATGTACACCCTTTCATGGAAACGGTATTCCCTGGTGGCTGCAGCCTCTTTCAGCAAGATACTGCACCCTGCCACAAAGCAAAAATCGTTCAGGAATGGTTTGAGGAGCACAATAACGAGTTTGAGTGTTGACTTGGCCTCCAAATTCCCCAGATCTCAATCCAAATAACATCTTGGTGCCAGATACCACAGCACACCTTCAGGGGTCTAGTGGAGTTCATGCCAACACAATATTTGGAAGTTGGTCATAATGTTATGCCTGATCGGTGTATATCTTAAGACCTGGAAAATAGTGAACTATATCTCAGACACAGGCCAGTGTCTCTTCTGATGAAGATCCTGATTCACAGCCTCTATCATTGAATAAGATTCTCAAGCCTTGAGCTACAGACTCAAGTTTACTGACCAATTGTGTCTTTATCCTTTCATTTGTGTAAGTGTTTTAATCAACTGATATTCATCTACTAACTGCAGAAATCTCTTTCTGTTCAGATGCTCTGCTTTATTCAGTATCATGAGGACAAATATAATTTCTTCTCATTTAGACTGTGATCTCTGAGTCTGTATCTCTGATCTGTTTTTGCTGCATGTCTCAGACAGCACTGAGAATTCATTTCTACAGCAGCAACAAGCTTTGAATTGATGTTTTGGGATCAGAGGCTTGAGGTTGTTTTTAAGATGCTGCTGTTATGAGTCACAAGCAGCTGATGATCTGAATCAAGATCATCTTCAGTCACAGAGTTCAAGACATCCTTATTTTCCTTGCAGTATGTACGTGTATATGCAGTCCTGTGAAAAGTAAGGACACACTACTGAATTAAATTGTTTTAAGTATCAAGACATAATAAAAAAATCATCTAGTGATTGGCAGGTCTTAAAATATGAAAAACAAAACCTCAGATGAACAACAACACATGACATATCACACAGTCATAATTTATTTAGCAAAAATAAAGCCAAAATAGAAAAAAACATGGGTGACAAAGTCAGGACACCCTATGATTCAATTGCCTGTAGATACACTTTTATCAGCAATAACTTGAAGTAATCATTTTCTGTATGACTTTATCAGTCTCTAATGATTCTTTTCTTTTTCAGCCATTGTGGTGTAGATGAATGCCCAGGAGATGCCCAGGGCCCATGGCTACAAAACAAGTCTAAAATCATCAGCCCTATACCCACATGCTTGACTTTTGATGTTTGTGCTGATATGCTCTTTTGGTTTTCATCAAACTGTGTACTTTGTTCCAGAAGTCTTGTGGTTTATTCAGAAGCAACTTTGCAAACCTTAGCCGTGCTACCATGTTTTTTTAGAGAGAAGAGGCTTTCTTCTGGAAACCCTTCCAAACATGCCATACTTGACCCGTCTTTTTCTAATTGTACTGTCTTGAACTGTATCATTTAACATGTTAACTGAGGCCTGTAGAGCCTGATGTGTAGTTCTTACACAGTCTGATCTTGGGGTGAATTTGCTGGGATGTCCACTCATGGGAAGATTGGTGTCTGTTTTGAATGTTTTCCACTTGTGAATAATCTTCCTCACCGTGAATGATGGACTTCAAATTAGTTTTGAAATGGCCTTGTAACTGTTCCCAGATTAATGGCAGCAACAATTCTTCTCTAAGATCGTTGCTAAAATTGCTAAAGTCTTTCCTTTTGTGTGAACACGCACCTGAAGGCTCCAGACACTCAAACTGCCAAAACTTCAGCTTTTATAGAGGTGATCACACTTGCTGATGATCAGTTAATCAAAGGTATTTGATTAGCAGTACCTGACTGTTACTTACCCTCTTAAATTCCTATGTTAACAGTAAGGGTGTTCTAACTTTCTCACCCATTTGCTAAACAAATAATGACACGGTGTGATGTGTCATGTGTTGTTGTTCATCTGAGGTTTTATTTTACAAATTGTAAGACCTGCCAAGGACCAGATAATTTTTTATTATGCCCTGATACAGAAAACCATGGAATTCAAAAGGGTGTCCAAACTTTTTCATATGACTGTATGTGCTGTATGCAGGGATCTATGTACATATGAGTCTTCAATGACTTTATAGCACACACATGTCCAAACACACATGACAGGATGATTGTTAGTGTTGAACATACTTGAGTTTGTGCAGTCTGTAGTTTGGATCAGAGAGCAGCTTGACTAATGATTGTCCTGGGTGATTGTAGCTCAGATCCAGCTCTCTCAGGTGTGAGGGGTTTGAACTCAGAGCTGAAGCCAGATAACAACAGCCTTCCTCTGTCACCATACAGCCAGATAATCTACACACACACACAAATATATTGAATTGTAGTGTTGGAATGTAAAAAGAAAATTGGGCAATATAGGTTCATTTGGATATAGGGAAAACCACAATTTTGATTTCTATTCATCCAAATTTAACTTGCCGTCATTTAACGTAGAAAAACCATTGAAAATAAATATACTACCTGTGTAATTAATATTTGGTGTGTTTTCTTAAAGGGTTAGTTCACCCAAAAATAAAATTTCTGTCATTAATTATTCACCCTCATGTCATTCCAAACCCATAAGACCTTCGTTCATCTTTGGAACAGAAATTAATATATTTTTGATGAAATCCAAGAGGTTTTTTATCCTCAATAGAAAGCAACGAAATTACCACATTCAAGGTCCAGAAAAGTAGTAAAAACATAGTTAAAATAGCGTGACTACAGTGGTTCAACCTTAATATTATGAAACGAAAAGGATACTTTTGTACACAAAAACAAAACAAAAATAACAACTTTATTTAACAAATTTGTCTCTCCCCTGTCATTCTCATACACTATTTATGTTGCAGCACTTCCGTGTTTACGTCAGAACGCCGGCTCAGTATTGGCCGAAGCTGTTCACATGAGCAGCACGATGCCTGCGTGTGAGCCGGCCAATACTGAGCCAGCATTCTGATGTAGAACACTGAAGCGCTGGATGTAAATAGCGTAGGATGCCACACTAGAGTCAGATAGTATTCACAGATCATTCATTTCAATAAACCAAATGAAAAAAAAAAAATCACTACCGTTAAAATATGAAATTGTAAATAAAACCAATAGCAATAAGCAGAAAAAAACAGGAGTTGTGTGCATGTGCATGTGAAAGTGTTTGTGTGTGTGTGTGCATGTGTGTTTGTGTGAGTGTGTTAGGTCTCACCCCTTCATATCTGCAGTTTTTTCTGCATTTGTGGCTGATTTTATTTGCCAAATTCTATACAAATGCTGTTTGTTGCCGTCACATTTGTCTCTCTGTGCTCTAAAGACAAAACACCTGCCAGGAAGTTTCTAGTAATCCCTGAAGACATTGTTCTGATATGGTGGGCATTACAAGTAATGAAGTCCATAAAGCAATAATGCATCTCAAAGATAGGAAAGCCAGTGGCTTGGATCAAATTACTGCTGAACTGCGAGCTCTAGGGTGGCGGTTCTTTTTGCCATTTGCTTTAATGGCTTGATAGCATATGGGCTGTTGCCAGAGTCTATGTTGTCGGTAGCCCTGCTGCCTGTTATCAAGGATAAAGCTGGCAAGGTGGGAAGTTTGGATAACTATAGACCAATTGCGATGGCTAGTATGTTATCTAAAGTTTTGGAAAGAATTTTATTAGATCAATTAGGGGGATATCTTGGTACTACAGACAACCAATTTGGCTTTAAGGCGCAGTATAGTACTGATTTGTGTTTAATGCCCTGAAAGAAATAGTAGACATGTATAAAAGACAAAGTTCCTCTATTATAATTGGCTTTATTGATGCCTCTAAAGCGTTTGATAGAGTTAATCATCAAAGGCTGTTTGGTAAACTAAGACAAAGGGGTGTGCCTAATAGCATACTAAGAATTTTGATATATTGGTATGCTAATCAGACTATGATAGTAAAATGGGTTAATAGTGTCTCAGCTCCTTTTGGAGTAGGTAATGGAGTGTGACAGGGAGGTCTACTCTCAATAGACCTCTTTTTGTCTATATGAATAAATTATCAGAACAATTAAGTGACTGTAGGACTGGATGTATGCTGTTAATATTTTAATTAATCATCTTATGTATGCTGATTATTTGGTTATTTTTTCTCCAAGTAGTGCTGCTTTTCAACAGCTTCTAAATATATGTTCTGATTATGGGATCAAATATGATGTGCAATATAATACAAAAAAGAGTGCTGTCATGATATGTAGAAAAAAAGGAGATAAGGATCTTAAATTTTCCAGATTTTTATCTGGCAGGGCAAATACTAAATGTATGTACTAAAATAAAATATTTGGGACATATAATTAATGATGAAATGGGTGATGATGAGGATATGTACAGGCAGCGCCATATATTATATGCCCAAGCCTATATGTTAGTAAGAATATGTGTTAAGATAAAGCTTTTTAGAACATATTGTACCTCTTTTTATACTGCTCCTTTATGGGTTAAGTTTAAAAAAAGTGAGCTTATGTAAGCTTCAGATTGCCTACAATGATTGTATGAGAATTATTTTGAAAAAAAAAAAAAAATGAGGTGGAGCAGTGCAAGTAATCTATTTTGTATGTCAAGAGTAAGAACTTTGATGGCTTTAATGAGAAATCTGATGTATAAATGTATTTGTCGGCTGGATAATTCACAGAATGATATTATTATGCTGTTGTCGAATCCTAGGCAAAGTGTGATTCGATACCAGTCACCTATGAGAAATTATTGGTATAATTGTCTTTTTTAAATGTGTATTGTATGTATTTTTTTTTTGGTGTTTGTTGTATGTTTCTTTTGTAATGGACCTTGAGTCTGGAAATAAAGCTGAATGAATGAACATTGATTAGCTGGATCAGGTTCGTTTAATTAGAGTTGGAGCTAAACTCTGCAGGACAGTGTCCCTCCAGGAACTGAGTTTGACACCCCTGTTCTAAAGTAGTCTGATCGGATTTCAGCTATCGGATTGGATCAAATCTTGAAAATAGGTTGTTCAAAAGAAAAAAAATGATATTATATTTTATTTAAAGTGTTTTTTTAAACTACATTGGCACAATCATAAGAGATGAACCAGTCAAAATTTCTTTGCTAGTGAATGCAAAGTTCCTTGGCTGAAAGCTACGTAAAAGCATTGAAATATCCCCCCCCCCCCCCCCCCCCAATCTCATATTATTTACATCACCATGTCCCTTTAGGGGCTCCATAGAGCAATAGTAATCCAAATGTGGTAATCTGAAAAAGTATGGATCTGGATCAGGGTGATCCTATCCAATTTTGCTTTGAAAAAATGGCAAAAAAAAAGTAAGATGATTATTTGGTACTGGATAACAAAACATGGGATATCCAAATCATTCTGATTCAGATTAAACTTTTTGTACAACTGGGTCCAGGAGATCAGGACCAGAGCAGAGGGCATCTTTAATTTCATAACCAAGTGAACCTTTATCTGTTTTTCTTACCTCAGTTTGTTGAGTTGACAATGTGAACTCTTCAGTCCATCAGAGAGCAGCTTCACTCCTGAATCCTGCAGGTCATTGTGACTCAGGTCCAGCTCTCTCAGATAGGAGTTGGATGGTTGTAGACATAAAGACAAACTTTTACAGCACTGATCAGTGAGATTACAGTCAGCAAGTCTGTAACACACACAGGATGAAACAGGGTTCAATAAAGAGGAAATGGTGGATTAAATATTGTTTTCTGCTTTCTGCACATTGATCACATGTCTGATGCTCTATTTTTCATCAGGGGGTGGACTCTGAATATTGACTGACAATCAGGTCATTATTATAAGTTTATTATAAAACTGACTAAAGACAAGTTAGTCATATATTTGATGCAGGTAAAGCTCTGTTTGCTGAAATCACATGACCAATACACTTTGTTTTATATTCCACAGCAACTGATTTGACAAAACAGTGCAGTAAAATGTTTAAATAATACAATGTTGAAATAAGAGATCAAAACATTTAAGAATGACAGTCACTGTTCTTGTACATTTAGCAATAATATACTTTATCATTCAAGTCCTGATCATTCATCTTCACAGTTTAACAGTCTCTGTCTTTTGCTGCACTGACACTTTTCATGTTTTCTGGATTCCTGCTTGCATTAAAACAGTTTAATTCTCTTCAAACAGTTTCTGATTTCCCTTTAAATTGTTGTCAAAAAAAAAAAAAAAAAAAGAATTGACAGAGAAATTACAATGTTATTTTATTATAACAAAACAGTTTCTCCAATCACATAAAGGAATACTCACAAAGCTTTTCTGCAGTTCACCACAGCTGGTATCAGTCTCATTCTACCCTCATCTGATGTGTTGTATTTTTTCAGAGCAAACTCATCCAGCGCATCTTCTGATATCTGAAGCATATAGGCAACTGTTGAGCAGTAAGACGGAGAGAGTCGATTCACTGAGTGTTTCTTTGATTTCACAAACTCCTGAATCTCTCTGTAAAGAGTCTGATCCTTCACTTCTAGCAGACAGAGGAACAGATTGATGCATCTGTCAGCTGAGAGACATTCATAATTACCCTTAATTTTCTTTTTAATGTACTGTGTGATTCTCTTGATGGTCTCTGAGCTGTTCTCTGTGTGTGTCAGTAGATCCTGTAAGAGTCTCTGATTGGACTCCAGTGAGATCCCCAGCAGGAACCGCAGGAAAAGATCCAGGTGTCCATTTTCACTCTGTAAGGACTTATCAACTGCTGCTTTTAGGAGATCATACAGAGAGATTTCATTGAACCTGGACCACATATCCAGAAAGAAATTCAATGACTTCATGTTTTTAAATACATGGCAGTAAAACGGATATAAAGCAGCTAGAAACTCCTGAAAGCTAAGATGAATGAAGCAATAGACTTTCCTCTGATGAATCACAGATTGCTCCTTAAAGATCTCAGTGCAAATCCCAGAATACACTGATGCATCAGTGACGTCTATGCTGCTCTCAATCAGGTCCTCCTCATAGAACATCACATTGCCCTTCATCAGCTGTTTGAAAGCCAGTTCAACAAGTTTCACAATCACGTCTCTGTTGGACTTCAGGAGTTTCTCTGGATCTCTCTCATCATACTTCTGATTCCTCGTGTTGATCTGAGTCAGCAGGAAGTGGATGTACATTTCAGTCAGAGTTTGAGGGATTTCTGCACTCAGATCTTCTTTCAGGAGGTTTTGAAGCACAGTGGCTGAGATCCAGCAGAAGACGGGTATGTGACACATGATGTGGAGGCTTCTTGATCTTCTAATGTGCGAGATGATTTTGCTGGCTTGATGCTCGTCACTGATTCTCTTCCTGAAATATTCCTCCTTCTGAGGTTCACTGAATCCCTGAATTTCTGTCACACGGTTGATGTATTTTGAGGGGATCTGATTGGCTGCTGCTGGTCTGGAGGTGATCCAGATGAGAGCAGAGGGAAGCAACTCTCCTCTGATGAGGTTTGACATCAACACACCCACTGATGAAGACTCATTCACATCACAAACCTTCTCATCATCTGAAAACATTTGTGTCATTCTGCTTTCATCCAAGCCATCAAAGATGAAGACAACTTTACACTCCTCATAAATCTTGGAGTCCAAATCTTGAAGTTCAGGATGAAAGTCCAGCAGAAGTCTATGAAGACTGTACTGGTGATCTTTAATCAAGTTCAGCTCACGAAATGGAAGCACAAACATGAAATCTACATCCTGATTGGCTTTTCCCTCTGTCCAGTCCAAAATGAACTTCTGCACAGAGACGGTTTTTCCGATTCCAGCGATGCCTTTAGTAAGAACAGTCTTGATTTTGTCTTTCTCCTCACATCCTGGTTGATGTAAGGGTTTAAAGATGTCATTGCAGTAGACTGGAGTGTCTTGTGTTCTGGCTGTTTTCTCCATCTGTAAAACCTCATGTTCTTCATTCACCCCTTTACTCTCTCCCTCTATGATGTAGAGCTGTGTGTAGATCCTGTTCAGGAAGGTTTGATTCTCTTTTAGTTTGATTCCCTCAAATAAGATCTCATACTTGTTCTTCATGCTGGTTTTGTGACAGTGTTTTCCCATGCATCTTTTCTGATTAATTAGATGGGTCAGATGGTGTGTCACTGATCTGATCTCATCATCTCTTTTCAGTCTGCAGAAACAGTGAGATGAAATAAGACACACACACAAAAAAACCCAGAAAATGTTTTTTTTTTTTTGTTTTTTTTTACAAATGTTTTGAGTACACCAAAACCCTAAAACCTGATTTGACCCCTACACTTATACAGAAGCCACAGTTTAATAGACTGCTTTAAGATGCAACATGTATGCATAGCCACGGGAACATATATTGCTGGGGGGTGGGGCTCAATATTGCAGGGTGGTGCCATAGTGGAGGATTTTAAACAAAATCCTAATATTAAACAGCCCAAAAACACTTACAGACGAACTTACAAATGAATGAGGACAGAGTTATGTGAGAACACTCAGAACTCTTGATTAAAGGGATAGTTCATCCCAAAATGAAAATTCTGTTATTAATTACTCACCCTCATGTCCTTCCAAACCCGTAAGACTTTCGTTCATCTTCAGAACACAAATAAAGATCTTTTTGATGAAATCTAAGAGATTTCTGTCCCCCCCCCTATTCATCTATGCGACTGACACTTTGACACTTCAAAAACTAAAACTAATCCATATGAATTGAGTGGTTTAGTCCAAATTTTCTAAAGAGATACAATTACTTTATATGATGAGGCCAAATCACTGACGCCTCATAGAGTTTGTTTTGACACATGAGACTGTATGCTGCACGGAGCGGGACACTTCAGATGAGGATTTAAAACATAGAAAACAAAACGCTATGTATACAGAGCACTACAGTACATGTTTTGATATTATTATGAAGTAATTAATTTGTTGACTAGATGCTGCATTAGTAGTGAAAGAACAGCAGTATGTTTGCCGTCAAGGCTGAGAGGACACTAACATTACCTCAAGTGGTTAAGACAATGTGACAAAAGTACACACAAGTCCAACTCAAATGTTTAATGTCACAATTGTTACCATCTATTTGCATTTGTTTATATCTAGCTGGTCACGGTTATGCATTTGTTAGCTAGCGAAGTTTTATATTTAAAGCTAGTGACATGAGAAAGCAAACTGATATGTTCATGCAGCCAAATCAGAATAAACAAACAAATCAGATTTCAGTTCTTTTTTTATTGTCATTGTAAAAGGGGTCACAGTGCCGCATCTTTAAAATTCAAACACATTGTTTTGAGTATACACACACCGATGGCGCCCAGCTATGAATCAGGAAGCTGTTTAAAATCCTACCACACCACTCACATAGTTTTCCATTAAATTACATTATATTTATCCCAAATCGTTGGTAATGTGCATAATGACTTCACCCTAGGCTGAAAGATTGTGCAGTTTTCAGCAAAATATTTGTCTTTTTGTGGCTTTAATAAAGTCTGTATGCTTTATATAGAGATTCATATTTCTATATTTATTTCTTTAAAAAGTTCAGTACATTTTCATGGTTCAGTACTGTTTTTTTGTAATAAAGTCCAACTAGGGCTGGGTGATAAAATGATAGCGATAATTATCACGATACAATATTCCTCAATAAAAAAAAATTATATCAAGAGTTCGATAAATGTTTGATAATGTTTATGCACCAAAAGTTCAAACGGCAGTGCGGCGTGAGCTTACTAGAACAGATGCGTTTGCTCGCTGATTGGTCTCGGTCAACCAACCACTAAACAGCGCTGTGAAATCCAGTGGGAAGCGCTTGAATTCAGCAAAGAACACAAACGTCTTAATGAATTAAACTAGCTTAAAGCAAAATGAAACAGCGCTGACAAACAGGAGAAACACTGTGGGCAACGAAACAGTAAGAAGGCTTTTTAATCAACAAACTGCCATCATTTACTATGTATAACACTAACTGCACCATGGTAATGTGGCAGAAATGTTGGATGTTCATATTGAACTTTATTATTAATGTAGACATATTAAATGTATTTAAGGAGTAATGGAATATAATTACAGTATTTTTGTGATTAAGCTATAGCATTTGTGCATTTAGGCTATGTTTTTCATACAAATACCATAGAAATCATGTAGTTACATTTTACCATGGTACTGAGGTGCTATATGCGTGGTTTTAACTGTGGTTATCACGATCTAAATGTATGCTACTATGGATGGCCAATGGTTAATTTTAATAAACTCAAACAGTCAAAATATTTAAATTTTACCATATAAAAAAAATGAGGTTACAGTTTTTACAGATGTTACTGTTTTTGTTAATAAACATAAATTTACATCTGCATCCCAACTCAAGGTACTACCTTCAACTTGCTGTCAAATGTGCATTTCTAAAAGACAATACATGTAATATTATTAATATTGCAGCCTGCACTGCAAACTGTGCTGTAGATACACGTCATCAAAATCAGGCAACACAAACCCGTTTCATGACTTGAAACACTAGCACCTGTTTGAACATGCAAAAACTAAGAAATTCATTTTTCTATTAAGACATTTATTTTGTTAAGGAAAAATGACTGGAAAAGTGTAAAGAATTCAAAAATGTTTTGAATGTTCTACCTCAGATTTGTGAAATGTTTCCCTGTTTGGCAAGTTTTTGTTCTGACAATAAAGAATAGTTTAAAACCACAATGAATGGTCTACTTTCTACAACTTTCACTTAGGAGCTCTGCCTTTACACTTTGAAATAAATTTGACATTTATCATGATAATTATCTATGCTCATAATTAGTTCTTATTTTATTACTGACTGTTCACTGTTCAGTGTTTAAACTTTATTAGTTAGGCTAGTAGCAAAGTTACTCTCCTTTTTTTCTTTTTTGCTGATTCAAAAAATTATTCAATCCGTGACTCAAAAACCGCAATATGATCTGAACCATGGGTTTTGTGATCTGTTGCACCCATATTATGACAAGATTAAAATTGTTCCATTTGTATTAGTATACATTAGAAGATCCTCAATCAAATTGAAAATAAATAATTAACAGTCATAAACTGAGAACAAGATACAATAGCACTGAACTAAATGTCTTTGAACATACCGCAGGGGTAAAAACAGGTCTGACTTTTTTCTGTTCAAACTGCAGTCGCTTTTGTAAACATATATCCAGAACGGTTGTCACTGTATAGTATAATCATATGCCCAGTGTGAGACTTCAGCAATTGACATTTTCACCTTAATTATGTTATCAAGGTGTTTATGTGAATATGTTCCACAAATAAAATGACTGTCTTTGAAATGTCTCCCTCTAGCAGTGAAATCACATTGTACTCACTCAGGGTCAGAGGTTACTGCTCCATCACTGAGATTAGGTGGATAGCTTATGGATGCGTTACTCTTCGTAGACATATGGCTGCGTTCTGGAGACGCTGCTTTACACGTCTGAACACAAACTTCCTTCTTTCTCCGCTCATCGAGACTCATTTTGCAGGTAGTACTACTGGAACACGCAGAACAGAAATGTACAACAATTTAGACATTAATAAGAATATGAACTTCGTGGCAGCGGCGTGAAGGTTGTGAGGCTGTGAGGCTGCTGAATCGTTACATAAGTGAATGTAACGAAATGTTATTATTTTCTCTTTGAGTCACAGAAAAGGACAAATATGGCAAGGGAAAAGTCATTCCCAGTTTTCATAAATAAGTATTGACATATGATTTGATTACTGATGATGAGTTAAAAATGACATTACAGAATTCAAGATAGGCTGATCACTGCAGAGCCAATATGTGAAGCATCTTGTCACAGTTTAAATCCTCCACATTCAATTTAATTTTATTTCCTACCATATCGGAGACAAATGTAGTATAGCACGTTGATCTGCCAGTCGTGGGTCTTTCATGTGAAGACTCTCCTCATGTTTTCATAATGACGCATTTAAAAGTTAATGTCCAAATGTGTCATTACAAAAGTTCACAATGCTGTTGCAGATTAAATATAATGTGGATAACATTGAATAAATATCTTTTCGTCAACTTAGATACTGATAATTAATCACTCAAACCCTTTTATCTAAACCGCTCTACTTAACCGTCGGTCACACACATCCGCCACGTTTATCGTTTTTTGACACTTTTTATTCGTGTTTGTTGTTCTAATTGAACCCTTATCCAATGTGCAATGGGTTTGGGGCAATATTAGCGTTTAGAGTGTGCACGGATCTGCACTTTGGATTCTAACTGGAAAAAGCAGGCCATCCGGGTATCTTTGGAATACTGATTTGAACATACTATGATTTGGGACATACTAATTCTAATTTCAAATACAATTTAGGATGGACAGTATGTGAATTGGGATGCAGCAAATGTGAATCCATATGTGACTGTCAGAAACGAATGAGGCCTCTCCAGTTCACCTCACGCCAGTTCCCTTCACATGCCACTCCAATGGCCCTGTCCATTCCTGGCTGCCTGTGTTTCCCCATGGGCGAAAATGGGCTTCCAACAGCGCTGACCTGGGGGCCAAGGTTGCGGACCCAATGTCAACATCTGTCAGATCAGCGCTGAAGTCCGCCTCCCTTCCTACCACTGCTGCTAATGCCATCCCAGTCCTCAGTCCAGTGAGCAAGATGGCCGCCAGCCCAGAGCCCTCGTTCAAGATGGCCGCCGCCGCCACGCCTGAGCCCTCAACCGTAATGGTTCCCACGCCTGTGCCCCTTGGCCTGTTAGTGGAGTATGAAGGGATGTCCTGGAACCCCGAGTCAGCTCCAGACTCCACTCCTGTCCCCGAGTCAGCTCCAGACTCCGCTTCTGTCGCCGAGCCCGCTCCAGGCTCCACTCCAGGCTCTGCTCCAGTCGCCGAGATCACTCCAGGCTCCGCTCCAGTCGCCGAGCCCGCTCCAGGCTCCGCTCTAGTCGGCGAGCCCGCTCCAGCCTCCGCTCCAGTCAACGAGCCCGCTCCAGCCTCCGCTCCAGTCAACGAGTGCACTCCACTCCACGAGCCTGCTCCATGCCAAGAGAGCGCTCCACTCCACGAGCCCTCTCCACTCCACGAACCTGCTCCACTCCAAGAGCCCGCGAGCCCGCTCCAGCCCGAGAACCCGCTCCAGGCTCCGTTCCAGCCCACAGGCGCTTTCAAGAGTCTCTGCTAACCAAAACACCCAGAGTCTCGCCCAAGTATTTTTTGGGGGGTGGGGGGAGCTATCCATCCCCAAACTTGGAGGCCGAGCCTGGGGTCTGGGCCAAGGCCACGGAACCTGAGTGGCCAGCACCACCATGGCGTCCCGAGTGGCCAGCACTGCCGTGGCATCCCGACTGGTCAGCACCTCCGTGGCCTCCCGACTGGTCAGCACCTCCGTGGCCTCCCGAGTGGCCAACACCTCCCTGGCCTCCCTAGTGGCCAGCTCCATCCTGGAGACGACCTGCCCTGTATCACCCGTTCACCCATCACGTCTCCAGGGGGGAGTACTGTCACAGTCACTGTTCGTCTCACCTTCCCGGACTCCATTTCCCAGAATCCCTCCTGATCCACACCTGCACCCAGTCAGCTCATCTCATCACATGGATTCCCTGCACCTGCACATCCTCATCAGCACTCCTTTTAAAGACTCACTCCTCCTGCACTCCCTTGTCTGTCCTCGTCTTTGGTTATGTTGGTTGTTTCTGTTCCAGTTTGAGTGTTTTGTATTCTAGTTATTGGTGAATAAACCCTTTGCTGCTACAACTTGATCCTGCTTCCTCTCTACGTTTACAACCAGCTCTGACAGTTGCACATTTTCACAGGATTGTTCATTTGCTTGTGACCACAAAAGCTAGACTGAATTTTATCAGCAGATATTTGGTATTGAAGGTACCATACTAACTACTGAGATGAGACAGGCCACTTCTTCATTACTCCAGGCTCCTGTAGTAGCCACTCTTAACCCGTGTTCCTGGTCATTGTCATTTAGCACAATGTAGGACAAAAGCATGATATCTGTTTTAATCATTCTGACCGAGACTCATTAAGAACAATCCGATTTTAATTCAGGATTTCAAAGGTGTCTTGGATTAGGCTTGTAACTTTCAGATTTCATGGAAAAAGATTTTTGCTGCATGTCTGAACAAAAACATGTGCTTTTTTCTTTGCTGCAGTCACCTTCGGTTTGTCATTGGAAGTTGTTCAGTTAAAGAGGCTTTGAAATAATATATATTTTAAAGAGCACTACACAAATAAAGCTGATCTGATTTCCTTTACCAATTACCAATTGAAGACTGTCTTTGAAATGTCTCGCTAGCAGTGAAATCACATTGTACTCACTCAGGATCAGAGGTCACTGCTCCATCACTGAGTTTAGGGGGAGGGTCCATGGATGTTGTTCATGTTCTTCCTTCTTCTGTTGAAATAGTTTCACTTTCGACAATGTCACATGACCAGTGAGAGAAATTAATCTTGATCATTTGTTAACCCTCGTGTACTGTTTATACCCATTTTGATTTTACGCATTACTGTCGAGTCCATATCGTAGACGTTTGTTTGCAAAGCCTGTTCCAAAATTGTGACTGATTTACCAAAGTATCCACAGTGAATTGTACCGTATAAAAAATAAACAATGCTCAACTGAGACATTCACATTGTTGAAAATAAATAAAATAACCACATTCCTAGCATTAGGATCCTTTGGAAGGTGTTATTTTCAGTCCAGTGAGTAATCCTGCGCTTTTCTCTCTTCCTCATCTCACTATGCAAATGGGCGGGGGCCAAAGTTGCAATGATGAAGTAGGTGTTGATTTTCTTCTGCAGGGGGCGGTCTTTCACCCATTCCAGATATTGATGTGGAAACGGCTGAAACTTCAGCTACAGATGTTAGGAAATGCATTCAGAGGGGCTGCTCTGTGTGAAACAGTGGAAGATGTTGCAGCAGGCCTCTCCAGAATTCATTCTCAAACATGATCTCTATTTGTAGAAGCAGAAAAACTGCTAAAACTCTGCCTGTGCCTTCCTGTTTCTATTGCTTCATCTGAGAGGAGTTTCTCCACCCACAAATGTCTCAAAACCTGGTTGAGGAGCAGCATGTCTCAGAAGAGATTAACTCATCTGATCTGACACTTATGCATGTTCACACAGACATCGTTGAACAACTGAATATAAAGGACTTGATTAATGCATTCATCAGCATTACTCCCGAGCGCCAATCTACATTTGGAGTATTATAAACAGGGCAGGACTTGAGTTTATGTTTGGGCCCCCATGCTACAAATGACAAAAATTAAAATATATAAGTTTAGTAGAAATATTAAATAGCCATTATAATACAATAGGATGTGCTGTCTCAGTTGAGTGAAAATCAAAATCCTGAAATAACACTGAGCAGTAAAGCCAGAGATTAATTGTATTTTTAAATTTATTGTCATATATGTCATCTTATGTCAGATTTTTTCAATTTAATCAGTAAATTCAATCAGAATACAAAGACACTGTGTATGGCCAGGGCCGGCACAAGCTCAAGTGCCGCTCTAGGCAAAACCTGGTCGTGCCGCCCCCACTTCACACTAACAATTAAACTCGATCTTTGAGATGCATGTGAAAGACTGGAGGTTTTGTTTATTGATTTAATAATAAACTTGCACTAATATAAAAGCATGTACAAGCATGTTTTCGGATTTCTTTTCTTTTTTTTCTTTTTTCATTCTGCAATGTAAAAAATAATCAGCACGTAACCACTAACTACAAATGCAAACACTTATGTTATATAGTAAGAATATCTCCTGAAAGATTCAGGAGAATTCCTGGTGGGCCGCAGATAAATTGGGCCGGCAGTAGCCTACTTCGACATAAAGACAGTTTACTGGACGCGCAAAGCACAAGTCTCTAGTTCATTTTCAATGAGAGACACACGAAAGCCGCAAATCGGTGGTAAATCTAGTAACTAGTTGCGAAGCGACGGTGTGCAAGCGGTTCTCACACCCAAAATCCCATCACTTGCGCGTGCACATCTCTCCATTATGAATAGAGGTTATAATATATGGCATTTATAAATATTGTGTACACAAAGGTGAGCAACGTGACTCCGCTTTCTCTCACACACACATAGGCGAAAATCTCACCGAAATCTCATTGTTATTATCTATTAATAAAAAACGGGGACAATACATTTTTGAACGTTTTTTGTTTTTTTAATTGTTGCAGGTTCCCTATATCATTACATTAATAATTATTATGATTTAATTTTATTTGGATTTTTGTTTTAACAATTCACCAAAAATATTACACTATTAACCAGGCCTAACTAAAAAAAAAAAAAAAAAAACTATTACACTATTTGAAAATCGCATTACAAAATAAAACAACATAAATATTAGATTAGATAAATAAAACAGCATTTAACAATATTTTTTAACATTTATTAGTGAATGTAATATTTTCATTTTTACGAGCTGGGCTAGCCTATTGTAGCCTACAGAAATTTTCAACTTTTTAAACTTGTAACTATTTTTAATTATAATTATTTTGCATTTTAGACTCATTTTAAGCAAGTGTATTATTTATTCATATCTGAGTGCAGGGGCGCCTGCAGGATTTATCTCAGGGACTACGCACAGAACCCAAGAACCCCCCAGTCCACGTGTAGGCTTTCACTTTGCGTGTGAGAATACATTTTAAATATATAAGCCCTGTAGCCTATATGACATCCCATATGTTCTGTCATATAAACAACGGAACTGCGCACATCAGGTTTATGTGCTGCTGTAAATTTTTCCTACCACAAGGAAGGCGCTGTTATTCGACACTCACTTGATGCTTTGAAACCTTTCCCGAAAAATTTAGAGAAAAGCTTCAAAGATTTAAGAGGCTTCATTTCGCCCTTCCTACTTCAATAGTTTAAGGCCTTTTGCAAATGTTTCAGATCGAATTCTTGCTGTTTTAGAGAGCGTTTACTCTTTTTGAGCCTGTTTTCTATCAATAACCCTATTTGTAACGTAATTTTTCATGTGTGGAAAAAACTAACTAGCCAATCAGATTTCTTTTCACCCAAATCCCCCACGCCCACCCATGCACACACATACACACATTTGACAACGCACACCATTATTATTCTCATTCTCTCCTGCTCTCTTAATATGTCATGAGTGTATGCAGATAGATTTTAATAATCAATTTAAAAATGATGTAAAAAATAAAACGGCATTAACTAGCGCCCTCTCATGGTACGCACAGTGGCGTACAGCCGTACAGCTGCAGCGTCACTGGTCTGAGTGTACCTTCACCACTTGATAAGACGTGTGGAAATTGCTGCGTTGTGACTGGGGACGTTTAAACTGGTCCAAAACAATCCCGCACCCTATTATAAAACACATAACCATATTACTTTAATTAACATGAATAGTTATATTACTACCTTGAAAGTCGAAACAGATAACAATGTTTCTTTTGATAATTGATGATAATGGCGCTCTGCTCTGGTCCAGGTTAGCGGCGCGCGCGCGACCAAGTATAGCAGTGACTATGTAGCTGCACAGCCCCCTCTGTTGGGGAATATAATCACTACACGATTGCTCCGATAACCAACAGGCTGCTGTATGTTGGTCAGGGTTCCCTTCCGAGGGAACTTGCGCTGCGTCGCCGTGGCAACGCTTTGGGGATACCCTCCAGCGTAAGCGCTCCTGAAGACGTGTACAACTAGTCCAATCGTGATTGGTGCAACGTCATCCCATGACGTATGCCGGCGGAACGCGGAAGCTATAAAAGAGCTGTCAAACACAGCTGTTTCAGCTTTCTGATCTTCAGCAAGCGTTCTGTGTCTCTGTCCGTCTTATTTGGTGTTGTTTGTCCCGTAGAGAAAAATAAAAAGCTATATATTACTAGAAATGGCGAGTGAAAGCAGTGAGCAGAACTTTAGACCGTGCATTCCTCCCTGCCAGCGCTTTATAACGCAGGGAGATGCACATGAGTTTTGTGTTTACTGCATGGAGTGGTGCATGCACGATCAG